>NC_053025.1:72704080-72935523 GCF_003073215.2 Triticum urartu
AAGCTTCAACCTGATAAGCTCGAACCCAAATCGGAGAAATGTGTCTTCATAGGATACCCAAAGGAGACTGTTGGGTACACCTTCTATCACAGATCCGAAGGTAAGATATTCGTTGCTAAGAATGGATCCTTTCTAGAAAAAGAGTTTCTCTCGAAAGAAGTGAGTGGGAGGAAAGTAGAACTTGATGAGGTAATTGTACCTGCTCCCTTATTAGAAAGTAGTTCATCATTGAAATCAGTTCCAGTGATGCCTACACCAATTAGTGAGGAAATTAATGATGATGATCATGAAACTTCAGATCAAGTTACTACCGAACCTCATAGGTCAACCAGAGTACGTTCCGCACCAGAGTGGTACGATAATCCTGTTCTGGAAGTCATGCTACTAGACCATGACGAACCTACAAACTATGAGGAAGCGATGTTGAGCCCAAATTCCGTGAATTGGCTTAAGGCCATGAAATCTGAGATTGGATCCATGTATGAGAACAAATATGGACTTTGATTGACTTGCCCGATGATCGGTGAGCCATTCAGAATAAATGGATCTTCAAAAGAAAGACGGGCGCTGATAGTAGTGTTACTATCTACAAAGCTTGAATTGTCGCAAAAGGTTTTCGACAAGTTCAAGGTGTTGACTACGATGAGATATTCTCACTCGTATCGATGCTTAAAAGTCTATCCGGATCATGTTAGCAGTTGCCGCATTTTATGAAATCTGGCAAATGGATATCAAAACTACATTCCTCAATGGATTTATTAAAGAAGAGTTGTATATGATGCAACCAGAAGGTTTTGTAAATCCTAAAGGTGCTAACAAAGTGTGCAAGCTCCAGCGATCCATCTATGGACTAGTGCAAGAATCTCGGAGTTGGAATATATGCTTTTATGAGTTGATCAAAGCATATAGTTTTATACAGACTTTTGGAGAAGCCTGTATTTACAAGAAAGTGAGTGGGAGCTCTGTAGTGAAAGTGCTAGTGATCGACTAGACGGGGGGTGAATAGGCGATTTTTATGAAAGTCTTCAAAACGTGGAAGTTTCGAAGACAATCAATAGAAATGAACCTATTAACATGCAGCGGAAGGTATACTACACTAGGCAAGCCATAGTCAAGTATTCAATGAAGTGAAAGCACAAAGACTAATAGCAGCTAGGCAGTATGGATCAGGATGGAAGACAGTATGAAGCCAATCAGAACAAGCAGTCACACAGTGAAGACAAATAGATAATACAAACAGGCAATAACTTCACAAGGACCAACTGTAAATAAAGAGATGGAAAGGATAGAACCAGTTGCTCATTGAAGACAATGATTTGTTGGACCAGTTCCAGTTGCTGTGACAATTATATGTCTGGTTAGGGAGGCTGAGATTTAACTCAGAAGACCGTGTCTTCACCTTATTCCCCTTGAGCTAAGGACACCCAGTCCTCGCCCAATCACTCTGGTAAGTCTTCAAAGGAGACTTCCAAACCTTCACAGACTTCGTTCACCGGCGATCCACAATGACTCTTGGATGCTCAGAACGCGACGCCTAACCGGCTGGAGGATTCACAGTCCTCAAGTGTAACAAGTCTTCAGATCACACAGACAGGAAGACTTCAGTGATGCCTAACACTCTTTGGCTCTGGGTGTTTAGGGCTTTGTCCTTGCAAGGATTTCTCTCTCAAAGGCTTCGAGGTGGGTTGCTTTCAAACGACAAAAGTCGTGCACTAACTCTGAGTAGCCAACCAATTTATGGTGTAGGGGGTGGGCTATTTATAGCCACTAGGCAACCCGACCTGATTTGTCCGAAATGACCCCGGGTCACTAAGGAACTGACACGTGTTCCAACGCTCAGATTTCAAACACACGCGGCAACTTTACTTGGGCTACAAGTAAAGCTGACTCATCCAACTCTGGATAAGATTTGTTCTCATTATCTTCGCTCGAAGACATAGGATTTTGGTTAAGCATCACTTGAGTCACTCTGACTTTGTTCACTGGGACCCCACTTAACAGTACGGTGGTTCCTATGACTCAACAAAGAAGAAAAGGAAACGACGAAACAACTAAGTCTTCGCGCTCCATAGTCTTCACGAGATGTCTTCTCATGTCATAGTCTTCAATGTGATTATCTTCACATACCACCTTTGTCTTCAATGTCTTCATACATTTTTAGGGGTCATCTCTGGTAGGAAAACCGAATCAATGAGGGACTACTACCTGTGTTATCCTGCAATTCTCACAAACACATTAGTCCCTCAACTAGGTTTGTCGTCAATACTCCAAAACCAACTAGGGGTGGCACTAGAGGCACTTACAATCTCCCCCTTTTTGGTGACTGATGACAAACTGGTTGAAGTTTTCAATGGGGATAAAAGTATGTGAAATTGTAAAGGATTTAGACATTGTCTTCGTAAGTAGCAGAAAGGCTCCCCCTGAAGATGTGCATATAAATATTTTGCTTTTGAATGCACATGCATATGGCAGGTTGTACTTGCGGAGCTCCTCTTCTACTTATGAAGACAATTCATCATGCATGAAAGGATATAACAAAGATAATGACATGCATAAAGAAAAATGGACGTCTGCAAAATGACTTCGTGCGGAATTTATCGTCACACATGCGGAATTTATCATCGCATCACATAGTGTCGAAAAGGTAGCAGACGACCAACAAGTTTAAGTGTTACAACTCAAAACGAACCAAATGTATCAAAAGCGAGAGTTGTAAGCACTTGGCAAATGTAGCAAAAGTAAAGCAACCACCCATATGGACCCGCTTGAAGACTATCAACTCATATGCTTCTCCCCCTTTTGTCAGTAATGACCAAAAAGGTTGGAAGACATAGAGCTTCTACTCGTTCCCATGAGGAGTAGGTGAAGCAGCAGGGTCATCGTTGAGGTTCGGTGGTGCAGAAGAACTTGGTGCAGTGTCGACACACGCTGAAGTTGCAGGTGGTGAAGTAGCGTCATCTTGATCATCTATGACTCTGGCATTGACTGTTGCAGCTGAGGAAGAATAATCAGAGTCTTCAAGTGTGGGAGTCCGACGCAAGTGAGCATTCCTGGGAGGAGTTGAGTCAAACTTGAATCTCTCTGTGAAGCCATCATCTTTAAGATCAGCTTCAGCAATGAGCAATGTCAAACTCTTCCAGGACCTCCGGCATGTTTCATGTGTAATAAAGGCATTCTTGGTGGCAAGATTTTGAATGCGATTGACATCCACCAAGAGGCTTTGCATTTGACGCTTAAGCCAGTCATGATGCCTATCCTGTTTCTGATGTAGAGCAACGAGAATCTCTCGGTCATTAAGAACACGAGATCGCTTCCAAGGCCTTTGGGCAATGGTACTTGCAGTGGCGTCAGTTTGGGTGCGAGGGGCACGTGTATTGCCAGCCAAGGGATAAACATGAGAAACGGCCTGAACACCTTCAATGTGCTGGGTGAAGCTTTGACGATTGACATTGTGAAGATAAATTGGCTCCTTTGCAGGCTCTGGGTAAATGGCTTCAATAGACATATCAACCTCTGGCAAGAATACAAGATGATTGCGCGCAGACGCCTGATAGTTGAAGGCAGAGTGAAGCTTGATGAGGTGCATTACCCATGGAGCATAGAACTTCAGACCAAAGATGTCGGAGCCAGATGCAGCCAACTGCCTGATGAAGAAATCTTGAGCATTGAAGCTTATTCCATTGAATATATAGAAAACCAAAGTCTTCATTGCTCCTTCAAGCTTCGCTGCTGATGAATGTCCTTTGACAGGCCATAGAGTTCGCCTGATGATATGATAGATGGTGCGGGGCAGATACTCTAGGTCTTCAACAAATAATTCCGTTGGGTATTCAGCGTCGCGTGGCAGAGGCTTCATCATGCTCAACATTTGTCTCATGTTAGGCTCTGGCTTTTGGAAAATGCTCTCCAAAGCATTCTGGTGTTGCTGACAACATGGTTCATAGTATTCGCCAGGAGTGGGCAGGGCTATAAGTTCAATGATGTCTTGGGCTTTAGCTTCATGATGTACATCGCCCGTCATCCACTCAAGGATCCAAGTCTTTGGATCCTTGTTGTATCCACGAATGTGGAGGGTAGCATAGAATTGAAGCAGAAGTTCTTCATTCCAATGTTCCTTGTCAGTCACAAAGTTGAGCAGACCCGCATCACGGAAGCAGTCAAGGGCTTCTTCAAGTCAAGGCAATCCAGCAATGGCTTCGCAGTCTAGACGCATATGCGGGAAAATGCACCCCTGATTGTATAAGATGCACGAATAGTAGCTGCCGCTACTGATAACTCCAGAATCGATCTAATGAGATTCTTGGCCTTATGTAGGGGTTCTTGTCACTGTCAAAGAATGTGTTGTGTGCCTTGAAGCCATTCAGATTAAATGATCCTGGTGAGGTTGCAGTACCTGGAAACTGTGGTAGTCTTGGCTTTGGCTTTTGGACCTGAGGCCTATGCTCCACATGATAGTCAAATTGAGGTCCAGGAGCAGGCGGATGAACCAGAATTGGCCAGCGGACGGTAACAAGATGACCACGATCATATGCTTGCTCGATGGTGTGTGGCCTTGGAGGAGGTACAGGAGCAGAGGCATTGGCTTCAGGCAGCGGATTTGCTTCGGGTGCTACATTGGCTTCAGGTGTATTCACTTCTGGCACCACATTAGCTTCAGGCGCCACATTGGCTTCAGCCATGACAACGTCATTGGCTTCAGTGTTGATGTTGGTGACCGCCTCAGTATTGGTAACCTCCACTTTAGGAGTTGGAGGGTCGGACACGTTCTCCTCGAGAACAACTTGAGGGTTGGATGGGGGTGTAGCAACACGTTCTTCTTCTCTTGGTTCTTCTTCTTGGTCATCGGCTGATGCAGCCGGAATATCTTTAGCCGTTTTGGCTTCAGATTCAGGGATGTTCTCAGTAGGAGAGGCTTCAGGAAAGACTTCGCGTGAAACGGATTGACGCTCTTCTCCTTCTGGAACACTTGACAACGTGACCTATGGCCTTGGTCCTTTGCGAAGCCTGCGAAACGCTGGCGACGCCTGTGGAGATGGAGTTGGTTGGGCCTCAAGGTATTCTTCGTCAATCATGGGAGTGGTGACCTGGGTTGGGGGAGTAACTGGTGTTTCTTCATCACGAGGGGATTCTTGAGGGTGATCAGCCCATGAGTCATCCTGAGCAATTGGCGTCAATGGACGACCAATGCTAATGAGTTCGCTGTTCGTGAGAACAGGCGATGATACCACATTGTGTTCGATCTGAGGAAGGACTTCATCATCTTCAACATTGTCTTGATGACCAATGTCTTCAGCTGCGTTGGGGTCAACAGCTGGAATGTCTTCATCTACTAGAGCCTCTGTGGAAGCAGGCTCATGAATGATCAACTGGCGCTCATGATGTTCAGATGCAGGACGAGCCACTAAGATTGGCTCGACAACAAGGGGCTCTGTGGGAGCAGCCCAGTCTCTCTTCTTTGCCTTTCTCTTCTTGGTTGGCGGAGCGTCGTCAGTGGTGTGCTTGGTCTTACGCTTGCGGGCTTCGGCTTCAGCTGCCCTTGTTTTCTTGAGTTCCAAAGCCACTGTGGGGACCTTAGGCTTCGAGCCTGTCATACTGGCTGGGAAGACAATGTGAGGTTTTTCCTGCCTTGATGCTTCTGGTTGGGACACAACAGGCTTCTTCTTCTTCTTCTTGGCAGCCATTCTGGGGTCGATGCCTGGTCACCCCAAAGCCTTGCGCTTTTCAGCTTCATTGTAGCCTTGAACACATTTGGCAGCAAGATTCTTCATGCGCTCACGAGAACCTTTTGCTTATTCTCGTTTCTTGTGGAACGCCTCCTTGAGCTCATGCATCATGACCTTGAAGTTTTGAATGTCTTCAACATTGAGCTTGGCCATGTGCTTCTTGAACTGAGCCTTTTCATAATCAATCTTGTGCTTCAGCTCAACAATCTTCTATGCAAGAGCCATCTCAGGAGCAATGGCTCCATGGAAAGAGACGCTGAGGCCAATTGGGAGCTGAAGATCATCAAAATTGAGATCTAGGCTGTCAAACCACTCATCAATAAACTTGTACAGGATCTCCACATCAAAGAGGGGAAGATCATTGAAGATTTCTGCCTCTTGCTTGCTCTTTATCAATTGCTCAAGAGCATCATCGCCAAGATCGTCGTCGCTAGATAGATCAATGGCATCATTCTCGTTTCTCAAAACAGCAGCAGGGGTCAGAACATGACTAGAGGAGTGCACGGGATTCTTCTTTTTCTTCTCAGTCTTGGAGATGCGAGAGAGATCTTCAGACTGCACACTTGGTGCAGGAGGAGCAGTGGCCAGAGGCTTCACGCACGACACTTTTGGTGGAGTGGAAAGCTTCGAAGCCTTAGGTTTCTTCTGCTTCTTTGGCTTTGGTGGTGCAGGCGCTTCGTCAGAGTCAGCGTCGTCTGCAGAGTGATCCACTGCTGCCCCTTGAACCTGAATGTGTGTGATGAGACCTTCTAAGTTGTAGAAGGGCCCAACAAGATTAGGTTCAGCTTCGCGTGTGCCATCGGCACGTGGCGCAGAGGGGCCTGGGTTGAAGTCCCAAGACTTCTTGTTTTCCCTGGCCGAGTTCTTAGCAAACTGAAAGTTGCGCTTGAACAAATTGTCATCTCGACACCATAGCAATGACGATGGGTCGGCATCAGCAGGCTGTGGCCCTCGGACCATGCAAGGGTAGAATCCTTGAGCAATGGCTCCAGTTCTGGTCTTGGGTTGAAGATTTTTATAGAGAATATCTCCCCAAGGACGCGTGATAGCATTCTTTTCAGCATACTCCTTAGTGACGAATCTGTACTTGAACCATTGCTCGGCCTAGTATCTTCGAATCCATTGGATTCGTGTCTTGCGCTGACCATAGCTTTCTTCGGGGTCAATTTTGTATAGTTCATAGAGATCTTCGGGCAGATCCGTTGATGTCCCCCATGATGCTGTCTGCCACCCTTCCTTGCTGATTTCTCTGTTGCCATGAAGTTTAGACTGAAAGGCTTCAACCCTGTCAAAGTCTTCCGTCTGCTGGTCAGACAGGAACTGGCTTCGGGAGAATTTATGTGATGCTGTAAGAACTCTGCAAATGAATGCAGACTATGAGAACCAAGGGATTCTCCCACGGACATGTACCTGTGACAGCATTAGAGATGCGAGGGAAGGGGAAGAGGTCATATGCATTCTTAGAAGGTTTTGAAGATAAATCAGTTTAGAAGACATTGACCTCATAGTGCGAAGACATTTACTCATATGTTGAGAGTTGGTTCCAGATTTGTACGAATCCAAGAATAAGTACAAGTGAGGAATCTAACTACTTTGTGAAGCATAAGTGAGCATACTAGGCATGATATGAGATGCAGAACAGGATAGATCCAATTTTGTAGGAACAGAAACCACTTGTGGTTGAAAAGGATGAATCTATCGGATCAAAAAGGACTGTAAAAAGAGTTTTTATTTACCACTCGAGGAACTGCTAGACGGAGTGGGAGATGAGGCCGAGAAGTTTGATCTTTCGTGCCCTAACTTGGCGACGGAGGACACATACGGCGACAGCGGAGAAGACGATGTTCGCGACCGGCGTGATGACGACGTCGGTGAGGTCGCGGCAGCTAAGCGCTTCATCGCCGGCATCGTCGAGGGCTAGCGGTGGCGCTAGGGTTTGTGCGAGGAAGAGGAGTGGAAGAAGAGATAATGACTGGGGTGTGGTGAGTATTTATAAGGACAGGGACGGCGCAGCGTTATTACACAGGTGCTCCTGGCGGTTCACATCTGAAGGACACGTGGCAATCATGCAACTTATTGGAGGTTGTTCCACGTTCCCACGTACGCCTGGATTGTCGGGTGGTCGTTCCCGCTTCTCCGGGTGAGGGAGTCCTGGATTAGGGGGTCTTCGGACTGTTAGACTATGGAGATACAAGATTGAAGATTTCGTCTCGTGTCCGGATGGGACTCTACTTGGCGTGGAAGGCAAGCTAGGCAATACGAATATGGATATCTCCTCCTTTGTAACCGACCTTGTGTAACCCTAACCCTCTCCGGTGTCTATATAAACCGGAGGGTTTTAGTCCGTAGGACAAAAATCACAACATACAATCATACCATAGGCTAGCTTCTAGGGTTTAGCCTTTCTGATCTCATGGTAGATCTACTCTTGTACTACCCATATCATCAATATTAATCAAGCAGGACGTAGGGTTTTACCTCCATCAAGAGGGCCCGAACCTGGGTAAAAGATCGTGTCCCCTGCCTCCTATTACCATCCGGCCTAGACGCACAGTTCGGGACCCCCTACCCGAGATCTGCCGGTTTTGACACCGACATTGGTGCTTTCATTGAGAGTTCCGCTGTGCCGTCGCCACCAGGAAGGATGTCTCATCCCGTCTTTAAATATGACACTGTTGCTGAGGGAGCTTTGGCTATCGGCCAAACTCTCCAGCTAGGTGGTTTTCTTATGACCGCCTGTTCGGCCGCTGCGCCGACGATGACTTCTTGGGTCATCGAAAGCAATCTTCACGTCAACTCAGAACTCGCCGAGCCGTTAGATCCAGTGGAGCTCTCTTCCCTGAACGAGCTCTTGGATCGCATCACCGCCCTGGGAGTCGCTACAGACTACGATTAGATTGGGCCTAAACCCGATCTGAGAGAGATCAACTCTCCCCAGGTCACCCATCACGTTGCAGTGGTGGAGGAACAATGCGGCAACCCTTCATCTATCTTAAGGACTAGCTATGTCCGGATTCCTGATCCCTCTAAGTCGGCTACCCGCGGAGGGGAGGACGTCACTCAAGGCCTGAACCTAGAATCAGGCAGCGAGCTAGATTTATCGGAAAACATCCAAGAATCCAAACTTCTGAGTTCGGAAACTCCTTGGCCCCTGAGTCTCAGATTAGGTGAGGATTCGGATTCAATTCCACCCACCCACCCAAACATACGCGATCTATCCCAAATTAGGCAAGAGCCTGAAGAAACAGTACACCATTACTGGGCCAGATTCCTCCTGGTCATGAACATGATAAAGGACTGCTGCGAGGAAGACGCAATTTCATTCTTCTGCAATAATTGCATAGACAAGGGAATCCTCAACGCCATAAGTCGCCGCGAAATTACACGCTTTGCCGACTTGGTGTCCATAGTACGAAAGTACTGTGCGATGGAAAGCGCCTGGAAAACTAAAATAAAATTTTGGGATAATCCGGCCCTGAATACAAACCCAGTCGGAAATAAAAGGGTGCATTATCACAATACACCTGGGTTAACTACCAAAAAGCAAAATCCCTCTACGGGGCAAGGAACCGTACTGGAGGGATGGCTCAACGGACCCTGCAAAATTCATAGTACAGCGGATGCAATACCAACGCACAACCTTAGAGCATGTTGGATACTCCGGCAGGTGGCCAAAAGTGGTGAGGATCTACTCCTCCCAAATACCACAGAGCACCATCCCGTGGACAACAATACGGTGTTAACGGTCTTTGAGACCTTCGCGTCAAATAATAGACGCAAGCGAACACTCCGCAGCATGGCCGAAATCTTCCACATAGCAGAAATAAATCCTTGGAGTGACACGGCTATTACCTTCAATGCCAGTGACGAACCCAAATTCCGAACAGCCCGAGCACCAGCCGCACTGGTCCTCAGTCCAATCGTGGACGGCTTTCGACTCACCAAGGTACTCATGGACGTCGGCAGCGGATTAAACCTCATCTATGAGGAAACTCTTCAAAAGATGGAAATAGACTGGAGCCGCATTGAGCAAAGTAGCACAACCTTTAAAGGAATCATCCCTAGTCGGGAAGCACGCTGTGCTGGGAAAATCACACTAGACGTGGTATTCGGCACGCTGGATAATTACAGGTCCGAAGAAATTACATTCCAAGTGGCCCCGTTCAGCAGCGGATACCACGCTCTATTATGGCGGGAGGCGTTTACAATCTTCCAAGCCATACCCCATTACGGGTACATGAAGCTCAAAATGCCCGGGCCCAATGGAATCATCACTCTTGCTAGTGATCCGGACATAGCACTCCGCGCCGAAAATAAGACAGCTGCACTGGCCCTTGAGGCACTATCCGAAGCCCTAGCGGCCGAGGAACTAACGGCGCTGCGCTCCACGTTGAACAGGGACGACATGACACTCGATAAAAGATCCAAGTCCACCTCCTTTAAACCGGCAGACGAAATAGTCAAATTCCAAGTCCATGCAACGAACCCTACAAAAACAGCTTCCATCGAGGCACAATTAAACCCTGATGTCGACGCCGCACTGCGAGAGTTCCTACGCGAGAACTGGGACATTTTTGCCTAGCACCCTTCAGACATGCCAGGAATCCCACGCAGGCTGGCTGAGCACAGCCTGAATATCCTAAAAGGATTCAAGCCAGTCAAGCAGGCTCTTCGACGTTTCTCTGAACCTAAGAGACAAGCCATGGGAGAGGAACTAGCCAAGCTATTGGAGGCCGGATTCATCAGAGACATAAAACATCTGGACTGGCTAGCAAACCTGGTGATGGTACCAAAGAAGGACAAATCTTGGCGCTTGTGCATCGATTTTAAGGACCTTAACAAGGCCTGCCCAAAGGATCCCTTCCCCCTCCCCCGCATCGATCAAATCATCGATGCTACCACAGGACATGATTCATTGTGTTTCCTCGACGCATACTCCGGCTACCATCAAATTAAAATGGTAGAGCCAGACCAAGCCGCAACAGCATTCATCACACCATACGGCCCATTCTGCTTCAACAAAATGCCCTTCGGGCTCAAAAACGCCGGCGCAACATATCAGCGCATGATTCAGACATGTCTGGCAAACCAGATCGGCAAAACAGTGGAGGCATACATAGATGACGTGGTCATTAAAACCAAGCATGTCGAAACTCTAGTAGATGACTTGAGGCTCACATTCGACAACCTCCGAACATATGACATCAAGCTCAATCCGGAAAAATGCATTTTCGGCGTACCAGCCGGAAAGCTCCTGGGATTCATTGTCTCCAGTAGAGGTATTGAAGCTAATCCGGCCAAAATCCGAGCGTTGTCACAGTTGGCTACCCCAACAGACCTCAAACAAATACAAAAATTGATTGGATGCGTGGCGGCTCTAAGCCGCTTTATCTCCTACTTGGAAGAAAAGGCATTACCCCTTTATCGCCTCCTCCGGCGCACCGAACACTTCGAGTGGACGGATGCCGTCACGGCCGGACTCAACTAAATAAAAGCTATATTGGCAACAAACCCAGTCCTGGCCGCACCAAACATTGGCGAACCAATGCTATTATACATTGCGGCAACTCATCAAGTAGTAAGCGCAGTGCTCATCGTCGAGCGAGAAGTGGACGGACACAAATTCCCCCTTCAAAATCCGGTTTACTATGTGTCCACTGTCTTTACTCCATGCAAATCACGGTACCCGCATTATCAAAAGATAGCGTACGCGGTATTTATGGCATCCCGGAAGCTGCGACACTACTTTCAAGAGTGTTCGATAACGGTAGCCTCGAAAGTACCACTTAACGATATTATAAACAACCGCTACGCGACGAGCCGGATTGCCAAATGGGCCATTGAGCTCCTCCCGTTCGACATAACTTAGAAGCCACGGTGAGCTATTAAGTCGCAAGTTTTGGCTGACTTCGTCGCTGAGTGGACGGAAGCCGAACTCCCTAAAGAGTACGGAACATATTCAAACTGGATCATGCACTTCGACGGCTCAAAAATGTTGGCTGGTCTAGGGGCTGGCGTTATTTTGATGTCCCCAACATGAGATACCGTTCAATACGTACTACAGATAATGTATACGGACTCCAACAACGCAGCCGAATATGAGGCCCTTCTACATGGTCTCCGGATGGCAGTATCCATGGGCATTCAACGCCTAGAGGTGCGCGGGGATTCGAACCTCGCGATATCCCAAATAAATGGAGACTTTGATGCCAAGGATCCGAAAATGGCAGCTTATCGCAATGCTGTCTTAAAAATGTCAGCTTGGTTCGAGGGGCTCGAATTTCACCATGTGGCTCGGGAAAACAATCAGGCGGCAGATATCCTCGCCCGCATCGGCGCAAAACGCGACGCGGTCCCTCCCAACATATTTCTGGAAAGGCTCTTCAAGCCATCCGTAGCATGGGAAGGGGACACCAGTAACAATAGTCCAGACCCGGCCAAAATACCCGATACCGAACTCTCTGACACAATGGGAGGCTCCGCCACCGAAATAACACATTCAGCCCACGAAATAATGGCCATTATTGCCCCGTGGACAGAACCATTCCTGGCCTACCTAACTAGACAGGAACTTCCGGAGGACCAAAATGAGGCACGCTGCATAGTGCGGCGATCCAAGGCCTACAGGGTCCATGAGGGAGAATTGTACAAAAAAAGTGCTGCCGGAGTCCTTCAAAGGTGCATCTCCGAAGAGGAAGGGCGGAACCTTTTGGCAGAAATTCACGCCGGACTCGGCGGTCATCACGCCGCAGCCCGAGCTCTTGTAAGAAAGGCCTTCCGTACATGATTCTATTGGCCAACGGCCCAGGCAGATGCATAGGACTTGGTCCAACGTTGCGCCGGTTGCCAGCTCTTTGCAAATCAAAGCCACATGCCACCCATCGCCCTCCAAACAATCCCCATTACATGGCCCTTCGCGGTCTGGGGGCTTGACATGGTTGGACCCCTTAAAGGGGGAACCCACAAGAAAAAATACTTATTGTTCATGGTGGATAAATTCACCAAATGGATAGAGGCTAAACTGGTTAAAACAGCCGAATCCGGACCGGTGATAGATTTCATATCCGGGGTTGTACACCGTTACGGCATCCCCCACAACATCATCACTGATAACGACACGAACTTCACGGCCGACGAGGTAAAACTCTGGTGCAGCAAAATGGGCATCAAGCTCGATTATGCTTCAGTCTATCACCCACAAACCAACGGTCAAGTTGAATGAGCAAATGGTCTTATAATGAGCGGCATTAAACCCAGATTAGTGCGCTCCTTAACGGAGTCTAACACGCACTGGGTAGAGGAGCTCGACTCCGTACTCTGGGCGCTGCGGACCACACCGAATCGTAGTACCGGATATACACCGTTTTTTATGGTGTACGTCGCAGAGGCAGTCCTGCCCTGTGACATAATTCATGACTCACCTCGAGTGCGCATGTACGAAGAAAGAGAAGCCGAGCTCGATCGGCAGGACAGTCTGTACACCTTGGAGGAAGAGCGCGATGTAGCCAAAGCCCGTTCCGCATTTTACCAGCAACAGGCTCGCAGATACCAAAGCAGAGAAGTACGGGCCAAAACTTATAACGTTGGCAAACTAGTTCTACGACTGCTGGATAAGAAAAAGAACAAGCTCGAGCCTAAATGGGAAGGTCCCTTCATTATCGACCAAGTTCTGACCGGTGGAGCGTACCGACTGCGGGATGCATCGACTAGTCGACTCGAGCTAAACCCATGGAACATAGCCAGGCTTCGAAGATTCTACGCCTAGCACCGGACTCTATGTTAGTCCCCTCCCTTGTCCATTTTCTGCATATGCATCATTTGTCTTGTTTCCCTTTCTTTCTTTTATTTCTCTAGGCCTTCAAGGGTCACCTTGTGCCTCACTCATACATTACAGATGCGCTAGCCGCACTCTTCATACCCGGGGGCTTCTTTCACAGAAGCTTAAATTATTTACCTGGGCCTCACGCCCAACACATGTGTTATACTTCCGCATGTACCTTTTTTCACCATTATATGCATCGATATGACTTAAGTTTTGGCCAGGATGGGTTGCCTGGCTCTTGTATTTATGCCCTACGTTCCCGTTAATTCGGCTAGGGCATAAGGTGAGCACCTCTGCGATTGTTACCGCCGGGTCAGCCGGACATGTACCTCAGATTGGGTGAAGCCGAAAGCTAGCATTCTTAAGGGAATATTCGTTCGGTGAACAAAAGATGAATTTTATTTATTATCCATATCTGCCCCCAGATGCTTTTTCTGTGCTTCTTGTCACAGTCCGGACATGCACTTTAGGGCATGCTTACCCAGGGAAAGGAACCCTTAACGGAACTATTCTCCCTGGAAGATGTTTCTTACTACCCATGTAATATAACATAACTAGTTGGGCACTTGTCTGATAAAGCACTAATGACCCCTACGCCTGGTCTCCACGCATGCCCCGGTTCTTACATGACCGAGAGGGTATTCGGATACACTCCGGACCGTCGGGTCCCGAGGTCGAAGCGAAAAGGTCCGCCACGACAAACGATCTACAATTCGTCTAGAAGGCATTATACATGTCACTTTAAAATTACATAGTCAATTTGACGAGTTGAATTCCTCTTCAATACCATCCAATAGGCTGTCTAGTCTACAGTCCTGTTGGGAATACTTTGCGGCCAATTCTACTTGGCCGTACACTAAGCTCACAGGGATTTCCTTCCCATCGGGCACCACAGGTCCGACTTTGGCCATATGGTTCGGGTCAGCCTTCGTGTACCGTGTCTTCACCATTGCCCAAGCTTCCCTGGCGCCCTGACGGCAGGCCGATATCTTCCATAATCGGAAGCACCGCCGCGCTCCCTTTAGCTTTTCTGCAAGCTCTCCAAGGCCTTCAGGTATGGAGACGGATGGCCACAAGGCCTGGGCGACGCCTTGCATCACCTGCTGAACTCATTCGTGCAGCTGTGAGAGCTCGGGAAGAAGGTCACCCGTTGAACCGGGCATTTCCTCGGTAGGACGACCTGTTAGCATACCTACAGACATAACTCTGTCAGCCAGCTTCCTCGCCGAACTCCTTTTCAAAGTTCATTCAAGCACTTACTAAATATGCCGCGTCGAAGCCGCCGATTTTCCTTAACAGAGTCCGACAGTTGGGCACGAACATCTTGTAGTTCCACGCCCAGCTTGATGTTGGCATCTAGGAGATCATTTTTCTCCTGCCTCACCCTCGTAAGCACGCTCTCACCGGCCTTCAGCTGGCGTAGGAGCTGTTGCTTATCCGTATTTACTCCAGCGTCATCTGCAATTTTATCGTTAGATCTGCATATACGCCGCATTCTATATGATACTTATCATTCGAAGGATATGTTACCAGAGGGGGTCTCTTTGGGCTCCCCTACTATGGCCAGTGCGGCCTGAAGTTGGGCTTTGCACTCTTCCAGCTCCTGGGACAGTTGAATATTCTTTTCTGTAAGAACCTGCATAACAAATGATCCTTAAATCAGTTATCCTAACTGTTTCAAGTCTTAGGGGCTACTGATATATATAATCACCAAATTTTCTCACCCGTATGTCTTTTACATACTGCTCTGTGGCTCTGGCTAGACCATTTTGAGCGGCACGGAGGTGCGCGTCTCCCGAGTTGAAGGCATCCAATGCCTCTTGGGAGAAACAAGCGTCACGAAGAACAGTCCAGCGACGCCTGTGGTTCATGTCACTTTCCACCTCGGAATGGGTGGCGGAAAGTTTATCCGCATCCTCTGTCGGAGGAGCACCCGGCGCACGCCTCGTATTCGTTCCCGCCTCCGAATCCGGCCTTGGAGCCTGGCTTGTGGAGACGCGATTGGTAGCCTCTCCGGGTATAGTCCGGCGAGCGCTCTTTTTCCTGAAAAGAAGGCATGGGCGTTAATATGCCTCTGAGAATAATGTCTTGCAATAAAGACGGCGCACCGTACCGCTGCACCGGTGTCTCAATCCGGACTGCGGGTCTTTTCAGCCTGCCTGGCCTCACGGCCACTTGTTGGCCAGTCGCCACAGGCTCAGCCTTCTGCCTCGAGGACCTCCCCTGCAAAACACGGCTGTTATACGGCAATCAAAAACACGCAAGGACGGATCCCTTTTTGAAGTGCTGGGACTTCAGTCTCAGTCACCTGTGAGGCTGGAAGTAGCCCAGGGTAATCGGCCGTAATCGCCACCAAAGCATTATCATTGCTCAATTGGTAAAACACCCCATCGATTAGCTCCACCGATATGTCCGGATCCTCCTGGGAGGCCGGGTCGAGGGACCGTCCAGGGTCCTCGGGTTGTGGAGGGGGGTTGTTTATCTCCCTTACGGCCTGGCGCAGTTCTTGCGTACAAATTGCTGGACTGAATACTTAACTACGGAAATATGAAACGAATGGGAGAGAAAAAGTCTCCGCTTACCCAGCTCGGAGGATTGTACATAGAAAATCCGCCCTGCGGGTTGACACGAAGGAATTCCTCCTCTTATCCCTTGTACAAAGTGGATAAGATCTTTATTAGATCAGCAACCGATCCCGGCCCTTTACGGCCGTAGCGGGTGGCGTCATCCTCCCCGTTGAAATCCCACATGGGGTGGCCTCTATACTGAAGCGGCTGCACCCCCCGCATGATACATATGGCCATGACCTCGATCATGGTCAATCCGGATCGAGCTAAAAAACTTATCCGTCTCATCAGGTAAAGAACGTCCCTGTCGTCTTCCTCCAGGGAGCTCCGTGGACGCCAGCTCCGGCGCTTCTTCAAAGGGGCGTTGTCGAACTCAGGAAGGCTGATCCGAATAGGATCCGGGAGGGGGACGTCTTCTATATAAAACCATTCTGAAGGCCAGTCTTCAGATGTCTTCTTTGGGGTTCCGGACAGGTATCTGGTCCCGGCAATACGCCACACTTCGGCTCCGCCCACTTGATATATTGACCCCTTCTGAGAACGGGGCACAAGGCAGAACAGCTTCTTCCACAGAGCAAAATGAGCCTCACAGCCCAAGAACAACTTGCAAAGGGCTACGAATCCCGTGATATGCAGCATGGAGGCAGGCGTAAGGTTGTGCAACTGGAGGTCGTAGAACTCTAGGAGCCCCGGGAGAAACAGATGAATTGGGAATCCGAGCCCTCTTACCAAATAAGGGACAAGGCATACCCGCTCTCCCTTGGAGGGATTGGGAAGGCTCTCCGCTTGCTCTCCGCCATTATAGGTGGCGAGCCTGGCTCGAACCGGGACCATGTACGCTGGGGGAAGAAATCCCTTGGTCTAAAGCATCACTAATTTGCTGTGCGGGACGAAACATATCTCCCAATCTCCAGGCTTGGAGCTAGGGGAGCGAGAGG
Organism: Triticum urartu; assembly: GCF_003073215.2. NCBI lineage: Eukaryota > Viridiplantae > Streptophyta > Magnoliopsida > Poales > Poaceae > Triticum > Triticum urartu. The sequence goes on from NC_053025.1 coordinate 72,721,131, forward strand.
AGGAGCTGCGTCGACCGGCCATGATGGAATGGATCTCTGTCAGGTGCGCTCCGATGAAGGCTCGCCAAGGGAGGATGGTGTGATTTGGATCTAAATCCTCGTCTTTTTAATAGGCGGCTCATTCACACAGCTAGGGGGGTAAATGTGAAAACATCCTGGCTCTTCACATTCGCTCGACACGTGGAAAGTGGCCATTATTGGGCGTGGAAGCCAAGGAGTGCAACATTCACAAGAGACCGGACACTATTTCGACAGGTACACAGAATTTGGAGAGGAACCCGCCTTGCAATGCCGAAGACAATACTGCGCGCCGGACTCATCGTCATTGAAGCCTGGTTCGGGGGCTACTGAGGGAGTCCTAGATTAGGGGGTCTCCGGACTGCCGGACTATGTCAATTGGCCGGACTATTAGACTATGAAGATACAAGATTGAAGATTTCGTCTCGTGTCCGGATGGGACTCTACTTGGCGTGGAAGGCAAGCTAGGCAATATGAATATGGATATCTCCTCCTTTGTAACCGACCTTGTGTAACCCTAACCCTCTCCGGTGTCTATATAAACCGAAGGGTTTTAGTCCGTAGAACAACAATCACAACATACAATCATACCATAGGCTAGCTTCTAGGGTTTAGCCTCTCTGATCTCGTGGTAGATCTACTCTTGTACTACCCATATAATCAATATTAATCAAGCAGGACGTAGGGTTTTACCTCCATCAAGAGGGCCCGAACCTGGGTAAAACATCGTGTCCCCTGCCTCCTATTACCATCCGGCCTAGACACACAGTTCGGGACCCCCTACCTGAGATCCGCCGGTTTTGACACCGACACCGGGTTTCAGGCAAAAAGGATTGAGCATTTAAAACAGATTTGATGTTTGTCTCTGTATCTTCTGCTGACACGGACACATCGAAGACATTTGACAGTTTCAATAGAATGCATATGATTTGGATAGATAGATTTGAGACGGGAGCATAGAAAGGTTAGGGTCCGATCACATTCACTTAGTTCAAAAGATTCAATGAGAAGACATAGCTATAAGTGAATGTTGTAGAGGACATAACGCAAACATATGAATATATCCGAATAGGACCAAATCAATATAGTGAAGATAAACATGAAGCCATGTTAATATTGAAGACAAACCAAATGCAAAGACTTTGCAAATATAACGCCAATAGAAAATACTCCAAACAAAAGTTTGGTGGTGGCGTTACCCACCATATAGGAAGTATTAGACCCAGACACGACGCACAATTATCGTGGCACTCTGAAGTCAAATTCCGCGTTAATGTATTCACACTTAGAGTGTAAGTCTTCATTATTTGAAGATATACATTACTTCGTGTGTTGTACATCTAAGTCATCAACATGCATAAGTGTTAGGATGTGTGCATGATCACAGGACATTTGAGGATTCCAATATATTTAGCTCACACCGCAACTTGCAAAACCTTTTCTCATCCAAGGGCTTTGTGAAGATATCTGCCAGTTGCTCTTCAGTGTTGACGTGAATGATATCAATATCTTCCTTCATGACATGATCTCTGAGAAAGTGATGACGGATCTGAATGTGCTTTGTCTTCGAGTGCTGAACTGGGTTGTTGGCAATCTTGATGGCGCTTTCATTGTCGCAGTAGAGTGGCACTTGCTTCAGATGAATGCCATAGTCTTTGAGTGTTTGCTTCATCCATAGAAGCTGAGCGTAGCAAGATCCAACAGCAATGTATTCAGATTCAGCAGTGGAGAGAGATACACAGTTCTGCTTCTTTGAAGACCAACACACAAGTGATCGTCCCAGAAAGTGACATGTGCCTGTTTTAGACATGCGATCGACCTTGTCACCAGCATAATCAGCATCCGAGAATCCAACTAGATCAAACTCTGAGCCCTTTGGATACCATAATCCTAGTGTTGGGGTGTAAGCCAAATATCGAAGAATTCGCTTCACAGCTAAGTGATGCGATTCCTTTGGTGCCGCTTGGAATCGGGCACACATGCAAAAAACACTAAGCATGATATCTAGCCTAGATGCACATAAATAAAGCAAAGAACCAATCATGGAGCGGTATACCTTTTAGTCAAACTCTTTACCACTAGCATCATAATCCAGATGACTCTTGGTAGGCATTGGCGTCGTATAACCTTTGCAGTCTTGCATTCCAAACTTCTTCAGGCAATCTTTGAGGTATTTCTCTTGAGATATGAAGATGCCTTTGCGTTGCTGCCGTATTTGAAGACCAAGGAAGAACTTCAGCTCACCCATCATGGACATCTGATATTTCTCTTGCATTATGTATCCAAACTCATCACTGTATTTCTGATTAGTGCAGCCGAAGATAATTTCATCCACATATATTTGGCACACGAACAGTTCACCATCATATGTCTTCGTGAAGAGTGTGGGATCCAGGGAACCAGGTTTGAAGCCTTTGCTCTTCAGTAAGTCTTTGAGTGTGTCATACCAAGCACGAGGGGCTTGTTTGAGGGCATATAGTGCCTTGTTGAGCTTGTAAACCATGTCAGGATGTTTTGGATCTTCAAAACCAGGCGGTTGTGCAACATACACTTCTTCTTCAATCTTGCCATTGAGAAAGGCGCTCTTCACGTCCATTTGATATAGAAGGATGTTATGATGATTTGCACAGGCTAGCAGTATGCGTATAGCTTCAAGCCTAGCCACAGGAGAAAATGTTTCATCGAAGTCAATTCCTTCAACTTGAGTGTATCCTTGAGCAACGAGACGAGCCTTGTTTCTGACAACTTGACCATGCTCATCTTGCTTGTTGCGATATATCCATTTAGTGCCTATGATATTGTGTTTACGTGGATCAGGACGCTTGACCAGTTCCCATACATTATTCAGCTCGAACTGGTGAAGCTCTTCTTGCATAGCTTGAATCCATTCAGGTTCCATGAAGGCTTCATCAACTTTCTTGGGTTCAGATATTGAGACGAATGCAAAGTGCCCACAAAAATTTGCTAGTTGTGTTGCCCTTGAACGAGTGAGTGGACCAGGTGCATTGATGCTATCAATTATCTTCTCAATCTGTACTTCATTTGCAACACGAGGATGAACTGGACGAAGATTTTGCTCTTGCTGATCATTGTCATCGTTTGAAGGATTGTCTTCAAGCTGAGCATTGTCTTCAGGTTGATTAGGTGCAGAGATGATAAGTTCCTCTTCAGGCTGTACTTCAGATGGTATGATTTCTCCAGTTCCCATAAGCTTGATGGATTCACTGGGTGGAATTTCATCTAGCACATTTGGCAGGTGCTCTCTTTGCGAGCCGTTAGTCCCATCGAACCGCACATCCATAGTTTCAACCACTTTATAGTGAAAGAGGTTGAAGACTCTGTAGGAGTGCAAATCCTTTCTGTAACCAAGCATAAAACCTTCATGTGATTTCGGTGCAAATTTTGAAGTGTGATGTGGATCCTTGATCCAGCACCTAGCACCAAATACTCTGAAGTAACTAACATTTGGCTTCTTACCAGTGAGGAGTTCATAGGATGTTTTCTTCAGAAGCTTGTGAAGATAATCACGGTTGATGACATGGCATGCGGTATCAATAGCTTTAGGCCAGAACTTTCTTGGTGTCTTATATTCATCGAGCATCGTCCGAGCCATCACAATGAGTGTTTTATTCTTGTGTTCCACGATGCCATTCTACTGCGGCGTGTACGGAGCTGAGAACTCATGGGTGATGCCCAATGTATCGAGATAAGTGTCGAGGCCGGTGTTCTTGAATTCAGTGCCATTGTTACTTCTGATGTGCTTGATCTTGACGCCATAGTTGTTCATGGCTCGATTGGCGAAGCGTCTGAAGACATCCTGCACTTCAGTCTTGTAGAGGATTATATGCACCCATGTATATCTTGAATAATCATCAACAATGACGAAGCCATAAAGACAAGCAGTAGTAGTAAGGGTAGAGTAGTGAGTAGGGCCGAAGAGGTCCATGTGTAGCAGTTCGAGGGGTTGAGTCATTGTCATGATTGTCTTCGAGGGATGCTTGGCCCTCATCATCTTTCCAGCTTCGCAGGCACCGCATAAGTGATCCTTCTTGAACTTGACGCCCTCGATGCCTATGACGTGCTTCTTCTTTGCAAGAGTATGCAGGTTCCTCATGCCAGCATGCTCTAGCCTCCGATGCCAGAGCCAGCATTCTGAAGCTTTTGCAAGAAGACATACGGCAAGCTATGGTCCTGCTGAGAAATCTACCATGTACAAATCATCTTTCCGATACCCTTCAAAGACTAGAGACTTCTCAGATTCCATTAGAACAAGGCAACGATATTTTCCAAATATCACAATCATGTTCAAATCACAAAGCACTGAGACAGGCATTAAGTTGAAACCAAGGGATTCAACAAGCATCACATTATCCATGTGCTGATCCTTTGAGATTGCAACTCTACCTAGACCCAATACCTTGCTTTTACCAGTATTAGCAAATGTGATGTGACTTTTGTCAGATGGACGTAGGGTTGAGTCCATGAGAAGACTTCATTTGCCAGTCATGTGATTAGTACATCCACTATCAATAATCCATTCTGAAGCAGCTGGTGTCATACCCTACAGTGCAGTTAGGGGGATAGGCTTCACGAAGAGCATTGTGAAGCATAAACATTTAACGGGCAAGAGGATTATTAAAGCTTAGATCGAGGTTAGGACTGATAGGACAAGTAGCAAGCGACTCAGGAAAAAAATACATAATAAGACCATTTGGGCATTTGATTTTGTGCCCTACAAGATGTTTTAGGTCCCCAGCAATAACTTCAGACGCATTTGATTTTCAGCTGGAGACCTTTCCCTGCAAAAGAGAGTTAAGCTTTCTTAGCCACCGACATCTTCAAGGGTAGCTTCGAAGCAATGAGTCTAAGTGCAGCATCTGAGAACTTTGGCTTTGGAGCCCTAGCAAATAGTCTTGCAGGTGGAGAATAGTACTCATAAGAATAAGCAGAGTAGTTCTGGATCTTATGAACATGGCGGTTTGATGAAACACACTCATATTCATAGGCCTGAGTATGGTTTCCCTGCAAAACATTTGTGTTAGTGTGACTCAGGTGAGTCCTCTGTCTGTATGAAGCCTTTGGACTATATGAAGCCTGTGGTCTGGGGTTTGTCTTCTTCCCTTGTGGTGTCATGACGACATTCACAGGAAGATTCTCCAGACACCTTTTCGGCACCCAGACTTTCTTCATAGGTGGCCCATTCCTGCAGTTAGTACCAATATACCTGGCAAACACTTCACCATTTTGACTCTTAAACAGTTTATAGTTTGCCTCAAAGGATTCATCAATGGCGATGGGGTTAGCACAAGTGAAGCCAGATAGGGTGGATGGATCCACTGAAGGTTCCTTTGTAGCAACCCATGTGGTTTTGGGGCACTGCTCAGGTTTCCATTAAGAGCCATCAACATTCATTTTCCTTTCGAACCCAACACCCTCTTTCTAGGGTTTCGGTTTAGAATCTGCCTTTTGAGGACATCACATAGTGTCTAATGCCCTTTTAGACTTTTGTACATCCCTGTTTCAAGCAATGTCTTCAACCTAGCATTTTCATCAGCAATAGCAGTGGCATCCTCAGCAGAGGGGTTAGTTTCCACATCAACAGTTGAAGATATTACAACAGCAGCAGCAGTAGAACATTCAGCAACAGAAGTAGCGTTATCATGCTCAAGACATTTAAGACATGGTGGTTCAAATCCTTCCTGAGCGGGACTGATCTGTTCAGCGTGAAGTGACTCGTTTTCCTTTTGAAGATCTTCATGAGCCGCTCTCAATTTCTCAAGTTCTTGCTTCCTTTGAAGGTAATCGTAGGAAAGCTTTTCATGAGTTGTTGAGAGCGTTTCATGAAGACTTTCAAGTTCCTCATACTTAACATGAAGATTTTTTATGTCTTCTATTAAGTACTGATCGAGTCATTTCAGTGTCCAACAGGTCATCGCTTTTGTATAACAGTTTTTGAATATGTTCCATATCTTTCTGTTGTTCAGTTGCAATTTTAGCAAGTGTTTTGTAGCTGGGTTTGGAATTACAATCAGAGTCATCTTCACTGGATGTTTGATAGTGAGTATTGCGTGAGTTTACCTTGGCACCGCGTGCCATGAAGCAATAGGTGGGAGCGGAATTGTCCTTGTCATTACCATCGGCGTCGATGACGAAGTCGTTGTCTTCAGTGTTGAAGATGGACTTGGCAACATAGGCTGTAGCCAGACTTGCAACGCCAGAATCGGACTCCTCCTCAGACTCCACCTCTGCCTCCTCAGAAGCAGACTCCTCCTCTAAATCCATTTCCTTGCCAACAAACGCACGAGCCTTACCAGATGAGCTCTTCTTGTGTGATGAAGACTTTGAGGAAGACTTGGAAGAAGACTTTGAGTATTTCTTCTTCTTCTTCTTCTTGTCGTCAGAATCATATTCCTTGCTCTTCTTCTTGTTGTTGTTCTCATTGTCCCACTACAAACACTCAGAGATGTAGTGACCAGGTTTCTTGCACTTGTGGCATGTTCTCTTCTTGTAGTCATGAGCAGAAGCTTCATCATTCCTTGAGCTGGATCATGAAGACTTTCTGAAGCCTTTCTTTTTGGTGAATTTTTGGAACTTCTTCACAAGCATAGCAAGCTCCCTTCCAATGTCTTCAGGATCATCAGAACTGCAGTCAGATTCTTCTTCAGATGAGGAAACAACTTTTGCCTTCAAGGCACGAGTTTGGCCATAGTTGGAACCGTAGATATCTCTTTTCTCAGAAAGCTAAAACTCATGTGTGTTGAGCCTTTCAAGTATGTCAGATGGATTGAGTCTCTTGAAGTCAGGGCGTTCTTGAATCATCAGGGCTAGGGTGTCAAACAAGCTGTCAAGTGATCTCAAGAGTGTCTTGATGATTTCATGCTTGGTGATCTCAGTAGCGCCGAGAGCTTGGAGCTCATTTGTGATGTTAGTGAGGCGATCGAACGTGAGCTGAACATTCTCATTGTCGTTTCTCTTGAAGCGGTTGAAGAGGTTGCGAAGGACACTGATCCTTTGATCTCTCTGGGTTGAGACGACTTCGTTGACCTTGGAGAGCCAATCCCAGACTAGCTTAGATGTTTCCAGAGCACTCACACGGCCACACTGCCCTTTGGTCAGATGACCACAGATGATGTTCTTGGCAGTGGAATCCAGTTGAATGAACTTCTTGACATCAGCATCGGTGACACCTTCACCAGCCTTGGGGACGCCATTCTTGACGATATACCAGAGGTCGACATCAATGGTTTCAAGATGCATGCACATCTTATTCTTCCAGTAGGGATATTCAGTTCCATCGAAGACGGGGCACACAGCAGAGACTTTGATTATCCCTGCAGTGGACATAGCTAAAACTCCAGGTGGTTAAACCGAATCACACAAAACAAGGGAGTACCTTGCTCTAATACCAATCAAAAGTGCTAGTGATCGACTAGAGGGGGGGGGGTGAATAGGCGATTTTTATGAAAGTCTTCCATGGAAGTTTCGAAGACAATCGATAGAAACGAACCTATTAACATGCAGCGGAAGGTATACTACACTAGGCAAGCCATAGTCAAGTATTCAATGAAGTGAAAACACAAAGACTAATAGCAGCTAGGCAGTATGGATCAGGATGGAAGACAGTATGAAGCCAATCAGAACAAGCAGTCACATAGTGAAGACAAATAGATAATGCAAACAGGCAATGACTTCACAAGGACCAACTGTAAATAAATAGATGGAAAGGATAGAACCAGTTGCTTGTTGAAGACAATGATTTGTTGGACCAGTTCCAGTTGCTGTGACAACTGTACATCTGGTTAGGGAGGCTGTGATTTAACTCAGAAGACCGTGTCTTCACCTTATTCCCCTTGAGCTAAGGACACCCGGTCCTCGCCCAATCACTCTGGTAAGTCTTCAAGGGAGACTTCCAAACCTTCACAGACTTCGTTCACCGGCGATCCACAATGACTCTTGGATGCTCAGAACACGACACCTAACCGGCTGGAGGATTCACAGTCCTCAAGTGTAACAAGTCTTTAGATCACACAGACAGGAAGACTTCAATGATGCCTAACACTCTTTGGCTCTGGGTGTTTAGGGCTTTGTCCTCGCAAGGATTTCTCTCTCAAAGGCTTCGAGGTGGGTTGCTCTCAAACGACAAAAGTCATGCACTAACTCTGAGCAGCCAACCAATTCATGGTGTAGGGAGTGGGCTATTTATAGCCACTAGGCAACCCGACCTGATTTTTCCAAAATGACCCTGGGTAACTAAGGAACTGACACGTGTTCCAACGGTCAGATTTCAAACACACGCGGCAACTTTACTTGGGCTACAAGTAAAGCTGACTCATCCAGCTCTAGATAAGATTTGTTCTCATTGTCTTCGCTCGAAGACATAGGATTTTGGTTAAGCATTACTTCAGTCACTCTGACTTTGTTCCATGGGACCCACTTAACAGTACGGTGGTTCCTATGACTCAACAAAGAAGAAAAGGAAACGACGAAACAGCTAAGTCTTCGCGCTCCATAGTCTTCACGAGATGTCTTCTCATGTCATAGTCTTCAATGTGATTATCTTCACATACCACCTTTGTCTTCAATGTCTTCATACATTTTTAGGGGTCATCTCCGGTAGGAAAACCGAATCAATGAGGGACTACTACCCGTGTTATCCTGCAATTCTCACAAACACATTAGTCCCTCAACCAGGTTTGTCGTCAATACTCCAAAACCAACTAGGGGTGGCACTAGATGCACTTTCATGTAGCATTTCTGATATTATATGTAGATGACATATTGTTGATTGAAAATGATAATGAATTTCTGGATAGCATAAAAGGATACTTGAATAAGAATTTTTTAATGAAAGACCTCGGTGAAGCTGCTTATATATTGGGCATCAAGATCTATAGAGATTGATCAAGACGCTTGATAAATTTTTCAATGAGTACATACCTTGACAAGTTTTTGAAGTAGTTCAAAATGGAACAGTCAAAGAAGGAGTACTTGCCTATGTTGCAAGGTGTGAAGTTGAGTAAAGACTCAAAACCCGACCACGGCAGAAAATAGAAAGATAATGAAAAGTCATTCCCTATGCCTCAGTCATAGGTTCTATAAAGTATGCTATGCTGTGTACCAGACCTATTATATACCTTAACATGATTTTGGCAAGGGAGTACAATAGTGATCTAGGAGTAGATCATTGGACAACAGTCAAAATTATCCTTAGAGGACTAAGGAAATATTTCGGTTATGGAGGTGATAAAAGAGTTCGTCGTAAAGAGTTACGTCGATGCAAGCTTTTGACACCGATCTAGATGACTCTAAGTTTCGGTCTAGATACATATTGAAAGTGGGAGCAATTAGCTAGAGTTGCTCCGTGCAGAGTATTGTAAACAGAGAAATTTGCAAAATACATACGGATTTGAGTGTTGCAGACCTGTAGACTAAACTTCTCTCACAAGCAAAACATGATCACTCTTTGGGTGTTAATCACATTGCGATGTGAACTAGATTATTGACTTTAGTAAACCCTTTGGGTATTAGTCACATGAAGATGTGAACTAATCACATAAAGATGTGAACTATTGGTGTGAAATCACATGACGATGTGAACTAGATTATTGACTCTAGTGCAAGTGGAAGACTGAAGGAAATATGCCCTAGATGCAATAATAAAGTTTTTATTTATATTTCCTTATATCATGATAAATGTTTATTATTCATGCTAGAATTGTATTAACCAGAAACTTAGTACATGTGTGAATACATAGACAAACAAAGTGTCCCTAGTATGCCTCTACTTGACTAGCTCGTTAATCAAAGATGGTCAAGTTTCCTAGCCATAGACATGTGTTGTCATTTGATGAACGGGATCACATCTTTAGAGAATGATGTGATGGACAAGACCCATCTGTTAGCTTAGCACTATGACCGTTTATTTTATTGCTATTTGCTTTCTTCATGACTTATACATGTTCCTCAGACTATGAGATTATGCAACTCCAGAATACCGGAGGAACACCTTGTGTGCTATCAAACGTCACAACGTAACTGGGTGATTATAAAGATGCTCTACATGTGTCTCCAATGGTATTTGTTGAGTTGGTATAGATCGAGATTAGGATTTGTCACTCCGATTGTCGGAGAGGTATCTCTGGGCCCTCTCGGTAATGCACATCACTATAAGCCTTGCAAGCAATGTGATTAATGAGTTAGTTGCGGGATGATGCATTACGGAACGAGTAAAGAGACTTGCCGGTAACGAGATTGAACTAGGTATGATGATACCGACGATTGAATCTCTGGCAAGTAACATACCAATGACAAAGGGAACAACGTATGTTGTTCTGCGGTTTGACCGATAAAGATCTTCGTAGAATATGTAGGAACCAATATGAGCATCTAGGTTCCACTATTGGTTATTGGTCGGAGACGTGTCTCGGTCATGTCTACATAGTTCTCGAACCCGTAGGGTCCGCACGCTTAACGTTCGATGATGATTCATATTATGAGTTTATGTGATTTGATGTACCGAAGGTTGTTCGGAGTCCCGAGTGAGATCACAGACATGACGAGGAGTCTCGAAATGGTCGAGATATAAAGATTCATATATTGGAAGGCTACATTCAAACACCAGAATGGTTCCGGTCATTTCAGATAAGTTTCAGAGTACCGGGGGTTACCAGAACCCCCCGGGAAGTTATTGGTCCTCATGGGCCTAATGGTGGAAGAGAGGAGGCATGCCAATGGCGCGCGCCCCCTAGCCCAAACTAAATTGGACTAGGTCTAGGGGGGCCGCCCCCCTTTTCCTTCTCTTCTTCCTCTCCTTCCTTCTTCTCCTACTAGGACTAGGAAAGGGGGGAACCTACTCCTACTAGGAGTAGGATTCCCCCCCCCCTTGGGCGCATCCCTTGTGGCCGGCCCTCCTCCTCCTCCCCTCCTTTATATACGGGGAAGGGGGCACCCCATAGACACACAAGTTGATCTTTTAGCCTTGTGCGGTGCCCCCCCACAGTTACACACCTTGGTCATATTGTCGTAGTTCTTAGGCGAAGCCCTGCGTTGGTAACTTCATCATCACCGTCACCATCCCTTCATGCTGACGGAACTCTTCCCCGGCCTCAACTGGATCAAGAGTTCGAGGGACATCACCGAGTTGAACGTGTGCAGATCACGGAGGTGTTGTGAGTTCGATACTTGATCGGTTGGATCGCGAAGACGTTCGACTACATCAACCACGTTACTAAACGCTTCCGCTTTCGGTCTACGAGGGTATGTAGACACACTCTTCCCCGCTCATTGCTATGCTTCTCCTAGATAGATCTTGCATGATCGTATGATTTTTTTTGAAATACTACGTTCCCCAACATATTCATTGTTTCTTCCCCTTCTTCTCTCTCATAGACTTCGAGACTGACGCCATTGCTGCCCCAATCGATTATGGTGTTGACGACCCCTCCTTCTCAGCAGAGCTTCCAGGAAAGCAAAACCTCCTTGATCATCCCGATACCGCCTACTCATTATCTCTACTACTTGCATTAGAGTAGTGTAGCTGTTACTGCTTTCGGATGATCCTATTCTGCTGCATAGCCTGTCCTTATTACTTTTGTTATTACCTTTACCTGCAATCCTAAAATGCTTAGTATAGGATGCTAGTTTTCCATCAGTGGCCTTTCATACTTGTCTGTCTGCCATGCTATACTATCGGGTCGTGATCACTTCGGGAGGTGATCACGGGTATATACTATATACTACTACATACTTATGTTACTGTTCAGATGTGGGGGCTGAAGGGACATGTGGTTCCACCCAGGTAGTAATGGGCCTAGGTTCCCGACGACCCCCGAGTGTTACTTTGTGGCGGACCGACAAGGTAGGTTGCGACCACCCAGGCGAGAGGTGGGCCTTGTCCCTGGTCGACCTCTGCGGTTACATCAATTAGCACGCTTAACGGGTTTGGATATTTGATCTGAGTTGGTCGTTGACCTATACGCGCTAACTGCCATGTGGGACAGGATATGGGCAACCAGCTTCGTAGTATCAACCGAAGCTCTTCAAATGTTAGTGACTGAGTGGCGCGCGCCGGATTGTACTAGAACGTCTGCGCTTGTATAAGGGGGCTAGCTCTGCTTCCGGCCGCCCACGCAATGTGCAGGAGTGCAACGGGCGATGGGCCCAAGTCTCCTGCACACTTAGGATTTAGACTGGCGTGCTGACCTCTCTGTTGGGCCTAGGTAGGGTTGCGACGTGTTGATCTTTCGAGGCCGGACATGACCCAGGAAAGTGTGCCCGGCCAGAGGGATCGAGCATGTCGGGTAATGTGGTGCACCCTTGCAAGGAAGATTGATCTATTCGAATATCCATGTCCACGGTAACAGGACGCTTGGAGTTGTATTCCGACCTCATGACAACTAGAACCGGATACTTAATAAAACACACCCAGATAAGTTCCAAAGATAACCCGGTGATCGCTTTCCCACAGGGTGACGAGGGGAGGATCGCTTGGTAGGATTATGCAATACGTTGTTACTTGGTTAACTTACCAGCTACCCTCTTCTATATGCTTCAAGATGGAGGCTGCAACGTAGTCTTCAATAGGACTAACTTCTCCCACTCTTATTCTGGCATTCTCCAGTTTAGTCCACAAATACTACCCCTTTCCCTGATATCGATGCATATGGAGTATATATCTACTGTCAGTCTTGCGAGTACTTTGGATGAGTAGTCACGGTTGCCTTGCTTCCCCCCTTTTCTCCTATACCCGGTTGCTGCGATCAGATGTTGGAGCCCAGGTGCCAGACGCCACCGTCGACGACGACTCCTACTACACCGAGGGTGCCTACTACTACATGCAGGCCACCGACGACCAGGAGTAGTTTAGGAGGATCCTAGGCAGGAGGCATGTGCCTCTTCGATCTGTATCCATGTTTGTGCTAGCCATCTTATGGCACCTAGTTTAACTTATGTTTGTACTCAGATATTGTTGCTTCCGCTGACTCGTTTATGTTCGACCATTTGTATTCGAGCCCTCGAGGCCCCTGGCTTGTAATATGAATCTTGTATGACTTATTTTGTGTTTAGAGTTGTGTTGTGATATCTTCCTGCGAGTCCCTGATCTTGATCTTACACGTTTTGCCTGTATGATTAGTGTACAATTGAATCGGGGGCGTGATACGTCTCCAACGTATCTATAATTTTTGATTGTTCCATGATATTATATTATCTATTTTGGATGTTTTATATGCATTAATATGCTATTATATATTATTTTTGGGGCTAACTTATTAACCCAGAGCCCAGTGCCGGTTTCTAATTTTTCCTTGTTTTTGAGTTCTATAGAAAAGGAATATCAAACAGAGTCCAAACAGAATAAAACTTTATGATGATTTTTCTTGGACTAGAAGAAACCTAGGAAGCTTCGGGAGGAGGCTAGAAGACACACGAGGTGGCCACAAGCCTTAGGGGCGCCCCCTAGTCTTGTGGGCCCCTCGGGGGGGGGGGGTCACCTAACCCTAATCTCAGCACTATATATCCTCAAATATTTCTCCTATGCCAGAAGCATCCATGAAAATACTTTTTCACTGCCACAAGCCTCTGTTCCCATGAGATCTCATCTTGGGGCCTTTTCCGACACACTGCCTGAAGGAAATATGCCCTAGAGGCAATAATAAAGTTATTATTTATTTCCTTATTTCATGATAAATGTTTATTATTCATGCTAGAATTGTATTAACCGGAAACATAATACATGTGTGAATACATAGACAAACAGATTGTCACTAGTATACCTCTACTTGACTAGCTCGTTGATCAAAGATGGTTATGTTCCTAATCATAGACATGAGTTGTCATTTGATTAACGGTGTCACATCATTAGGAGAATGATGTGATTGACATGACCCATTCCGTTAGCTTAGCACACGATCGTTTAGTATTCTGCTATTACTTTCTTCATGACTTATACATGTTCCTATGACTATGAGATTATGCAACTCCCGTTTACCGGAGGAACACTTTGTGTGCTACCAAACGTCACAATGTAACTAGGTGATTATAAAGGTGCTCTATAGGTGTCTCCAAAGGTACTTGTTGGGTTGGCATATTTCGAGATTAGGATTTGTCACTCCGATTGTCGGAGAGGTATCTCTGGGCCCTCTCGGTAATGCACATCACTTAAGACTTGCAAGCATTGCAACTAATGAGTTAGTTGTGGGATGATGTATTACGGAACGAGTAAAGAGACTTGCTGGTAACGAGATTGAACTAGGTATTGAGATACCGACGATTGAATCTCGGGCAAGTAACATACCGATGACAAAGGGAACAACGTATGTTGTTGTGCGGTTTGACCGATAAAGATCTTCGTAGAATATGTAGGAGCCAATATTAGCATCCAGGTTCCGCTATTGGTTAATGACCGGAGACGTGTCTCGGTCATGTCTACATAGTTCTCGAATCCGTAGGGTCCGCACGCTTAACGTTATGATGACGGTTATATTATGAGTTTATATGTTTTGATGTACCGGAGGTTGTTCGGAGTCCCGGATATGATCATGGACATGACGAGGAGTCTTGAAATGGTCGAGACATGAAGATTGATATATTGGAAGCCTATGTTTGGATGTCGGAAGTGTTCCGGGTGAAATCGGGACTTTACCGGAGTACCGGGAGTTTACCGGAACCCCCCGGGAGCTTAATGGGCCTATATGGGCCTTAGTGCAAATAGAGGGAAGCAAGGGGAGTGTGGGGCGCGCCCCCCCAAGGCCCAAACCGAATTGTTTTAGGGCAAGGGGGGCCGGCCCCCTCTTTCCTTCTTCTCCTCTCTCTTTCCTTCTCCCGAATCCTATTCCAACTAGGAAAGGGGGGGAGTCCTACTCCCGGTGGGAGTAGGACTCCTCCTGGTGCGCCCTCTCCCTGGCCGGCCGCACCCCCCCCTTGCTCCTTTATATACGGGGGCAGGGGGGCACCCCATAGACACAACAATTGATCGTTTGATCCTTTAGCCGTGTGCGGTGCCCCCCTCCACCATAGTCCACCTCGATATTACTGTAGCGGTGCTTAGGCGAAGCCCTGCGTCGGTAGAACATCAACATCGTCACCACACCATCGTGCTAACGAAACTCTCCCTCAACACTCGGCTGGATCGGAGTTCGAGGGACGTCATCGGGCTGAACGTGTGCTGAACTCGGAGGTGCCGTACGTTCGGTACTTGATCGGTCGGATCGTGAAGACGTACGACTACATCAACCGCGTTGTGCTAATGCTTCCGCTTTCGGTCTACGAGGGTACGTGGACAACACTCTCCCCTCTCGTTGCTATGCATCACCATGATCTTGCGTGTGCGTAGGATTTTTTTTGAAATTACTATGTTCCCCAACAGTGGCATCCGAGCCAGGTTTTATGCGTTGATGTTATATGCACGAGTAGAACACAAGTGAGTTGTGGGCGATACAAGTCATACTGCTTACCAGCATGTCACACTTTGGTTCGGCGGTATTGTTGGATGAAGCAACCCGGACCGACATTACGCACACGCTTACGCAAGACTAGTTTTACCGCCGTGCTATGCACACAGGTGACTAGCGGGTGTCAGTTTCTCCAACTTTAGTTGAACCGAGTGTGGCTACGCCCGGTCCTTGAGAAGGTTAAAACAACACTAACTTGACGAACTATCGTTGTGGTTTTGATGCGTAGGTAAGAACGGTTCTTGCTAAGCCCGTAGCAGCCACGTAAAACTTGCAACAACAAAGTAGAGGACGTCTAACTTGTTTTTGCAGGGCATGTTGTGATGTGATATGGTCAAGATGTGATGAGATATAAGTTGTTGTATAATATGATCATGTTTTGTTCAAGTTATCGGCAACTGGCAGAAGCCTTATGGTTGTCTCTTTGTTGCATAAGATGCAAGCGCCAAATAATTGCTTTACCTTATCGCTATGCGATAGCAATAGTTGCAAGAGCAATAGTTGGCAAGACAACCATGTGACGACACATTGATATAGATCAAGATGATGGAGATCATGGTGTCATGCCGGTGACTATGGAAATCATGACGATGCTTCGGAGATGGAGATCACAAGCACAAGATGATGATGGCCATATCATATCACGTATATTGATTGCATGTGATGTTTATCTTTTATGCATCTTATCTTGCTTTGATTGACGGTAACATTATAAGATGATCTCTCACTAAATTTCAAGATAAAAGTGTTCTCCCTGAGTATGCACCGTTGCCAAAGTTCGTCGTGCCCAGACACCATGTGATGATCGGGTGTGATAAGCTCTACATCCATCTACAATGGATGCAAGCTAGTTTTGCACACGCAGAAATACTTGGGTTAAACTTGATGAGCCTAGCATATGCAGATATGGCCTCGGAACACTAGAGACCGAAAGGTCGAGTGTGAATCATATAGTAGATATGATCAACATAGTGATGTTCACCATTGAAACTACTCCATCTCACGTGATGATCGGACATGGTTTAGTTGATATGGATCATGTGATCACTTAGAAGATTAGAGGGATGTCTTTCTAAGTGGGAGTTCTTAAGTAATATGATTAATTGAACTTAAATTTATCATGAACTTAGTCCTGGTAGTATTAGCATATCTATGTTGTAGATCAATAGCTCGCGTTTAGCTCCCCTGTTTTATTTTTGATATGTTCCTAGAGAAAACTAAGTTGAAAGATGTTAGTAGCAATGATGCGGATTGG
Source organism: Triticum urartu (assembly GCF_003073215.2). Classification (NCBI taxonomy): domain Eukaryota; kingdom Viridiplantae; phylum Streptophyta; class Magnoliopsida; order Poales; family Poaceae; genus Triticum; species Triticum urartu. Next base: position 72,737,853 of record NC_053025.1, read on the forward strand.
ATCCGTGATCTGAGGTTTATCCTCATTGCTGCACAGAAGAATTATGTCCTTCATGCACCACTAGGTGACAAACCTATTGCAGGAGCAGATGCAGATGTTATGATGACTACTTGATAGTTTAGTGCACCATGCTTAAACGGCTTAGAATCGGGACTTCAAAGACGTTTTGAACGTCATGGACCATATGAGATGTTCCAGGAGTTGAAGTTAATATTTCAAGCAAATACCCGAGTTGAGAGATATGAAGTCTCCAACAAGTTCTATAGCTAAAAGATGGAGGAGAATAGCTCAAGTAGTGAGCATGTGCTCAGATTGTCTGGGTACTACAATCGCTTGAATCAAGTGGGAGTTAATCTTCCAGATAAAATAGTGATTGATAGAATTCTCTAGTCACCATCACCAAGTTAGTAGAACTTCGTGATGAACTATAATATGCAAGGGATAACGGACACGATTCCCAAGCTCTTCGTGATGCTGAAATCGACGAAGGTAGAAATCAAGAAAAGCATCAAGTGTTGATGGTAAACAAAACCACTAGTTTCAAGTAAAGGGACAAAAAGAAAGGGGAACTTCAAGAAGAACGGCAAGCAAGTTGCTGCTCAAGTGAAAAAACCCAAGTCCGGACCTAAGCCTGAAACTGTGTGCTTCTACTGCAAAGGGACTGGTCACTGGAAGCAGAACTACCCCAAGTAATTGGCGGATAAGAAGGATGGCAAAGTGAACATAGGTATATTTGATATACATGTTATTGATGTGTACTTTACTAGTGTTTATAGCAACCCCTCAGTATTTGATACTAGTTCAGTTGCTAAGAATAGTAACTCGAAACAGGAGTTGCAGAATGAACAAAGACTAGTTAAGGATGAAGTGAAGATGTGTATTGGAAATGGTTCCAAGATTGATATGATCATCATTGCACACTCCCTATACTTTCAGGATTAGTGTTAAACCTAAAATAAATGTTATTTTGTGTTTGCGTTGAGCATGAATATGATTGGATCATGTTTATTGCAATACGGTTATTCATGTAAGTTAGAGAATAATTGTTGTTCTGTTTACATGAATAAAACCTTCTATGGTCATACACCCAATGAAAATGGTTTGTTGGATCTCGATCGTGGTGATACACATTTTCATAATATTGAAGCCAAAAGATGCAAAGTTAATAATGATAGTTTAAATTATTTGTGGCACTGCCGTTTAGGTTATATTGGTGTAAAGCGCATGAAGAAAATCCATGCTGATGGGCTTTTGGAATCACTTGATTATGAATCAGTTGATGCTTGCGAACCATGCCTCATGGGCAAGATGACTAAGACTCCGTTCTCCGGAACAATGGAGCGAGCAACAGAGTTGTTGGAAATCATACATACTGATGTATGTGGTCCAATGAATATTGAGGCTCGTGGCAGGTATCATTATTTTCTGATCTTCACAGACGATTTGAGCAGATATGAGTATATCTACTTGATGAAACACAAGTCTAAAACATTTGAAAAGTTCAAAGAATTTCAGAGTGAAGTGGAGAATCATCGTAACAAAAATAAAAGTTTCTACGATATGATCGCAGAAGTAAAATATTTGAGTTACGAGTTTGGCCTTCAGTTAAAACAATGTGAAATAGTTTCACTACTCACGCCACCTGGAATACCACAATGTAATGGTGTGTCCAAACGTCATAACCGTACTTTATTAGATATAGTGCGATCTATGATGTCTCTTACCGATCTACCAATATCGTTTTGGGGTTATGCATTAGAGACGACTACATTCACGTTAAATAGGGCACCATCTAAATCCGTGGAGATGACACCGTATGAACTATGGTTTGGCGAGAAACCTCAGCTGTCGTTTCTTAAAGTTTGGGACTGCGATGCTTATGTGAAAAAGTTTCAACATGATAAGCTCGAACCCAAATCGGAGAAGTAAATCTTCATAGGATACCCAAAAGAAACTATTGGGTACACCTTCTATCACAGATCCGAAGGTAAGATATTCGTTGCTGAGAATGGATCCTTTCTAGAGAAGGAGTTTCTCTCGAAAGAAGTGAGTGGGAGGAAAATGGAACTTGATAAGGTAATTGTACCTTCTCCCGAATTGGAAAATAGTTCATCATAGAAATCAGTTCCAGTGATGTCTACACCAACAAGAGAGGAAGTTAATGATGATGATCATGAAACTTCAGATCAAGTTACTACAGAACTTCGTAGATCAACCAGAGTGAGATCCGCACCAGAGTGGTACGGTAATCCTGTTCTGGAGGTCATGTTACTTGACCATGACGAACCTACGAACTATGAGGAAGCGATGATGAGCCCAGATTCCGCAAAATGGTTTAAGGCCATGAAATCTGAGATGGGATCCATGTATAAGAACAAAGTATGGACTTTGATTGACTTGCCCGTTGATTGGTGAGCCATTGAGATTAAATGGATCTTCAAGAGGAAGACGAACGCTGATAGTAGTGTTACTATCTACAAAGCTAGAATTGTCGCAAAAGGTTTTCGACAAGTTCAAGGTGTTGACTACAATGAGAGTTTCTCACTCGTATCTATGCTTAAGTCTGTCCGAATCATGTTGGCAATTGCTGCATTTTATGAAATCTGGCAAATGGATAAACAAAACTACATTCCTTAATGGATTTATTAAAGAAGAGTTGTATATGATGAAACCAGAAGGTTTTGTCAATCCTAAAGGTGCTAACAAAATATGCAAGCTCCAGCGATCCATCTATGGGCTGGTGCAAGCATCTCGGAGTTGGAATATACACTTTGATGAGTTGATCAATGCATATAGTTTTATACAGACTTATGGTGAAGCCTATATTTACAAGAAAGTGAGTGGGAGCACTGCAGCGTTTCTAATAAGTATATGTGAGTGACATATTGTTGATCAGAAATAATGTAGGATTTTCTGGAAAGCATAAATGAGTATTTGAGAGGAGTTTTTCAAAGAAAGACCTCGGTGAAGCTGCTTACATATTGAGCATCAAGATCTATAGAGATAGATCAAGACGCTTGAAAGTTTTTTCAATGAGTACATACCTTGACTAGATTTTGAAGTAGTTCAAAATGGAACAGTCAAAGAAAGAGTTCTTGCTTGTGTTACAAGGTTTGAAATTGAGTAAGACTCTAAGCCTGACCGCGGCAGAAGATAGGAAGAGAATGAAAGTCATTCCCTATGCCTCAGCCATAGGTTCTATAAAGTATGCCATGCTGTGTACTAGATCTATCGTATACCCTACACTGTGTTTAGCAAGGGAGTACAATAGTGATCTAGGAGTAGATCACTGGACAGCGGTCAAAAATTATCCTTACTGGCATAAGGATATATTTCTCGATTATGGAGGTGACAAAAGGTTCGTCATAAAGGGTTATATCGATGCAAATTTTGACACTGATCCAGATGACTCTAAGTCTCAATCTGGATGCATATTGAAAGTGGGAGTAATTAGCTAGAGTAGCTCCGTGCAGAGCATTGTTGACATAGAAATTTGCAAAATACATACGGATCTGAATGTGGCAGGCCCGTTGACTAAACTTCTCTCACAAGCAAATCATGATCACACCTAAGTACTCTTTGGGTATTAATCACATAGCGATGTGAACTAGATTATTGACTCTAGTAAACCCTTTGGGTGTTGGTCACATGAAGATGTGAACTATGGGTGTTAATCACATGGTGATGTGAACTATTGATGTTAAATCACATGGCGATGTGATCTAGATTATTGACTCTAGTGCAAGTGGGAGACTGAAGGAAATATGCCCTAGAGGCAATAATAAATTTATTATTTATTTCCTTATTTCATGATAAATGTTTATTATTCATGCTAGAATTGTATTAACCGGAAACATAATACATGTGTGAATACATAGACAAACAGATTGTCACTAGTATGCCTCTACTTGACTAGCTCGTTGATAAAAGATGGTTATGTTTCCTAACCATAGACATGAGTTGTCATTTGATTAACGGGGTCACATCATTAGGAGAATGATGTGATTGACATGACCCATTCCGTTAGCTTAGCACATGATCGTTTAGTATTCTGCTATTGCTTTCTTCGTGACTTATACATGTTCCTATGACTATGAGATTATGCAACTCCCGTTTACCGGAGGAACACTTTGTGTGCTACCAAACGTCACAATGTAACTGGGTGATTATAAAGGTGCTCTACAGGTGTCTCCAAAGGTACATGTTGGGTTGGCATATTTCGAGATTAGGATTTGTCACTCCGATTGTCGGAGAGGTATCTCTAGGCCCTATCGGCAATGCACATCACTTAAGCCTTGCAAGCATTACAACTAATGAGTTAGTTGTGGGATGATTTATTACGGAACGAGTAAAGAGACTTGCCGGTAACGAGATTGAACTAGGTATTGAGATACCGACGATTGAATCTCGGGCAAGTAACATACCGATGACAAAGGGAACAACGTATGTTGTTGTGCGGTTTGACCGATAAAGATCTTCGTAGAATATGTGGGAGCCAATATGAGCATCCAAGTTCCACTATTGGTTATTGACCAGAGACGTGTCTCGGTCATGTCTACATAGTTCTCGAACCCGTAGGGTCCGCATGCTTAACGTTACGATGACGGTTATATTATGAGTTTATATGTTTTGATGTACCGAAGGTTGTTCGGAGTCCCGGATGTGATCAAGGACGTGACGAGGAGTCTCGAAATGGTCGATACATGAAGATTGATATATTGGAAGCCTATGTTTGGATGTCGGAAGTGTTCTGGGTGAAATCAGGACTTTACCGGAGTACCGGGAGTTTACCGGAACCCCCCGGGAGCTTAATGGGCCTATATGGGCCTTAGTGGAAATAGAGGGAAGCAAGGGGAGTGTGGGGCGCGCCCCCCAAGGCCCAAACCGAATTGGTTTAGGGCAAGGGGGGCTGCCCCCCTCTTTCCTTCTTCCCCTCTCTCTTTCCTTCTCCCAAATCCTATTCCAACTAGGAAAGGGGGGGAGTCCTACTCCCGGTGGGAGTAGGACTCCTCCTGGTGCGCCCTCTCCCTGGCCGGCCGCACCCCCCCCTTGCTCCTTTATATACGGGGGCAGGGGGGCACCCCATAGACACAACAATTGATCGTTTGATCCTTTAGCCGTGTGCGGTGCCCCCCTCCACCATAGTCCACCTCGATATTACTGTAGCGGTGCTTAGGCGAAGCCCTGCGTCGGTAGAACATCAACATCGTCACCACACCATCGTGCTAACGAAACTCTCCCTCAACACTCGGCTGGATCGGAGTTCGAGGGACGTCATCGGGCTGAACGTGTGCTGAACTCGGAGGTGCCGTACGTTCGGTGCTTGATCGGTCGGATCATGAAGACCTACGACTACATCAACCGCGTTTTGCTGACGCTTCCGCTTTCGGTTTACGAGGGTACGTGGACAACACTCTCCCCTCTCGTTGCTATGCATCACCATGATCTTGCGCGTGCGTAGGATTTTTTTGAAATTACTATGTTCCCCAACACTGCCGGAGGGGGATTTGATCACGAAGGGCCTCTACATCAACCTTGCTGCCTTTCCAATGAAGCGTGAGTAGTTTACCATAGACCTATGGGTCCATAGCTAGTAGCTAGATGGCTTCTTCTCCCTCTTTGATCTTCAATACAATGTTCTCCTCGATGTTCTTGGAGATCAATCTTATGTAATACCTTTTTGTAGTGTGTTTGTCGAGATCCTATGAATTGTGGATTTATGATCAGTTTATCTATGAATATTATTTGAGTCTTCTCTGAACTCTTTTATGCATGATTAAGATATACTTGTATTTCTCTTTGAACTATCAATTTGGTTTGGCCAACTAGATTGGTTTTTCTTGCAATGGGAGAGGGGCTTAGTTTTGGGTTCAATCTTGCGGTGTCCTCGCCCAGTGACAGAAGGGGTCGAGGATAAAAAGTTGGGGCTTATATCATATTGCTTGAGTTTATCCCTCTACATTATGTCATATTACTTAAAGCGTTACTATGTTCTTATGAACTTAATACTCTAGATGCATGCTGGATAGCGGTCGATGTGTGGAGTAATAGTAGTAGATGCAGGATCGTTTCGGTCTAGTTGTCACGGACGTGGTGCCTATATTCATGATCATTGCCTTAGATATCGTCATAACTATGCGATTTTCTATCAATTGCTCGACAGTAATTTTTTTACCCACAATATGTTTTCTTTCAAGAGAGAAGCGTCTAGTGAAACCTATGGCCCCCGGGTCTATTTTCCATCATATATTTTCAGATCTATAAACCCAAAAACCCAAAAATACCTTGCTGCAATTTATTTATATTTACTTTAGTTTGCTCTATTATTTATCTTTTATACCTATCTCTATTAGATCTCACTCTTGTTCGTGACCGTGCAGGGGTTGACAACCCCTTTTTCACGTTGTGTGCAAGTGTTTGTTTGTTTGTTTGTGCATGTGCTTATATTGGGGACTTTCTTGTGCATCCTACTGGATTGATACCTTGGTTCTTAACCGAGGGAAATACTTATCTCTACTTCACTGCATCACCCTTTTCTCTTGAAGGGAAAAAATCAACGCAAGCTCAAGAAGTAGAAGGAAGAATTTCTAGCGCTGTTGCCGAAGAGGTTCTACATCAAGCCTGCCAAGTACCCATCATAAACTCTCATCTCTTGCACTTACATTATTTTCCATTTGCCTCTCATTTTCCTCTCCCCCACTTCTAAAACATTTTTAAAAAAATACTAAAATATTTGCCTTTTTATTTGCCCTTCTTTTGTTCGTCCTTTTTCGTTTGCTTGTTTGCTAGATTGATTTCTTGTCATCATGTATGAATATGGGGAGGTTATCATTGAAAAAGATAGTAATAATCTTTAGGGAAATTTTGATGACTTTGCTAATAACAATCCTCATGAAGAACCTACTATCATGCATACTAAAAAACTCCGCGTGGGTAGCGGTAATATTATTGGAAAAGGGGTTATTCAAGATTTCTTCACTTGTGTCGGTACATTACCTATGCTAGGAGGGTCAATTCTCAATAAAACAATTAGCATTGTGGATGCAATATCTTTGCTTATAGTAGAATTTGGAAGACAATTTGTTCACATGCATCCATGCATACAAAGGCTTTTACTAGAATTTTCCAATATTCATGCTCCTTCCGTTAAGCGTGTCACCACTATATTTTTAGTTCATGAGTTTAGGTTCATCACGAAAGAAGCCAGTGAAATATTTGCTCATTACAATATTAATGGTGGTTTTCCTCCTATAGAAGGGATCCTTTTTAAAGAAAGTAGGAGATTACAATCTCTGGATTATGCTGCTTACAATGAAAACCTAAGAAAGAAGGTCCCTACCGATGTTTTGATTGATAAAATTTCTGAACTTAATGATATTTTTGCTATACAAAATAATGGATTAGAGTTTGAGCTTAGTGATAAACTTAGGGAGTTCAATCAAAGGAATGTCTACAATGAAGAGATAGTTATTAATTACAAAGGGCCAAAAGAGGAACCTATTCCTCCCAAACTTGATCTTATAGATCCTTACCCTATTAAATATAGCCCCTTTGATTATTTTTGCTTACCACAAAGAAAGCTTGCGGATGAGAGGAGGGAGTATGAGATGAGCATGGATGATCTCCCTCACTTCCATTACAATACTCAGATCTATGTTTTATGCCTAGGTAGGGGCATTAAACAATAGCGCTTGTTGGGAGGCAACCCAATTTTATTTTGTGTTTTTTTGTTTTCGGTTCTGTTCTTCAATAAATACATATTATTACTTCTGTAGTAATTGTGTTTTGGTGTTTCAGTTAGTGTTTGAGCCAAGTAAGACCTTTGGGATGGTCTATGATGATAGTTGATTTGATTTTGCTGAAAAACAGTAACTTTTGCGCCTAGTAACAGAATTGATCTGAGCTGCTGGAACGTGATAAATTTTTGAATTTTTCTACACAAGACTGATATACAAATTTATCAGATCTATCTATCTATCTATCTATCTATCTATCTATATCTATCTATCTATCTATCTATCTATCTATACCTATACTATTTACTGACTCCCAATAAATTCCCACGTTAATTAAATTTTACGAGCCGTTAATCTAATGGGGCTGAATTATTACGGTGTAGATTGATTCATGAAATCCTCCATAAAAACTTAGTTCTAATTAGTACTACAATTTATAATCCATCTAAACATCTAAACCATCTATCTATACCTCTATATACCTATACTAATTACCGACTCCCAATAAATTTCCACGTTAATTAGATTTTACGAGCCATTAATCTGGTGGGGCCAAATTATTACGGTGTAGATCGACTCATGAAATCCTCCATAAAAAAACTTAGTTCTAATTAATACTACAATTTATAATCCACCTAAACATCTAAACCATTGGATCACCAAGATTAGAGGCGGAGTTGTCCCTTGGTTCCATTACCCTAATATCCCGGTCTAACAGGTCTCCTATCCTCGATCATATTCCCCACATGTCGCCGCCACGACAAAGCCATGGCTTCTCTTTCTCCCTCCCAACCCTGCCTCTTCCTGTAACCTAAATCATCAAAGACCAGTCATCTCATATTTTGAGCAAAAACAAACAGCTCTCCAGGACGTAGCAAGTTAATTCCTTTTGCCATTGATTTAAAGGGAAGAAAAGTTCCAGAAGTAGAGAGCCATGGACTCGATCGGTCGTGCTACTACCACAATCCGACCTTTCCGAGGCGAGACAAGATTCTTTCAGACGGTCACGCACGACAGAAGCTACTAGAACTTTGCTACTTTTAGAGCTGTCCAGGCACGGTAAGATGTGCTGGTATACATCAGCTAGCTGATTGATTTCTCACCGGGTACAGGCGTACGGCCATGCAAGCACATTTACACAGAGCTTTATGGGCCTTTGACCATAGATCAATTCAGGTGTGTCATATTTTGTGTGTGTTATTGGCAGGTCCATCGATCAGCTTACGGAAGCTAGCTTCATATGTGGAGATTGGTTCTGGCGAGCTTTATTGGTTTTTTTCGACGATCACGCACGTACAGAAGTGAATTAACTCGAAGGTAAGATATGTTAGCATAATCTTGAATTAGAGTGATGTGTTAGTTAGTTTGGTTTAACTAGCGATCAAGGTGGCCGTGTAATTAGGTAAGATATACTAGGTGAGAGTAGGACCGATTGATTTCTCACCAGGTATGGCCATGCATGCACGTACAGAGCTTTATGTGCCTTTGGCCATAGATTGATTTGGGCGTGTGGTACTCCATATGTGTTACTTGCGGGTCGATTAACCATCTTGCGGAAGCTAGCTTCGTATGTGGAGATTGCTTCTTGAGAGCTAGGCTTTGTATTCTTGCTGGATAGTACGCGTCAACTCAACTGCCCGTCTCCGTGAAATTAAAGCAGAATCTATGCGAGAACATCCATCATTTTCTATATGCCATGGCACACGGCGAACACCAAGCAGATGGATCCAGGTTCCTTGTGTTCATGGTGGTCGGCCAAGGCTATTTTTAGATACACCAAACTATGACAATGTGCACGATCTAGACAACAGAGCATGCTCGGTGAATCTGTTGCCCGCGCATAGCAAGGGCCAAGTTTAATTTGATCCCTGTAGTTGGCGTTATATATATATATCAATGATCCAGGTAACATGCTCGATGAAGCTACATTCCAACAAACTCGATCATATTCCCCACATGTCGCCGCCACGACAAAGCCATGGCTTTTCTTTCTCCCTCACAACCCTGCCTCTTCCTGTAACCTAAATCATCAAAGACCAGTCATCTCATTATTTGAGCAAAAACAAACAGCTCTTCAGGACGTAGCAAGTTGATTCCTTTTGCCATTGATTTAAAGGGAAGAAAAGTTCGAGAAGTAGAGAGCCATGGACTCGATCGGCCGTGCTACTGCCACAATCCGACCTTTCCGAGGCGAGACAAGATTCTTTCCGACGGTCACGCACGACAGAAGCTACTAGAACTTTGCTACTTTTAGAGCTGTCCAGGCACGGTAAGATGTGCTGGTATACATCAGCTAGCTGATTGATTTCTCACCGGGTACAGGCGTACGGCCATGCAAGCACATTTACATAGAGCTTTATGGGCCTTTGACCATAGATCAATTTAGGTGTGTCATATTTTGTGTGTGTTATTGGCAGGTCCATCGATCAGCTTACGGAAGCTAGCTTCATATGTGGAGATTGGTTCTGGCGAGCTTTATTGGTTCTTTTCGACGATCACGCACGTTCGGAAGTGAATTAACTCGAAGGTAAGATATGTTAGCATAATCTTGAATTAGAGTGATGTGTTAGTTAGTTTGGTTTAACTAGCGATCAAGGTGGCCGTGTAATTAGGTAAGATATACTAGGTGAGAGTAGGACCGATTGATTTCTCACCAGGTATGGCCATGCATGCACGTACAGAGCTTTATGTGCCTTTGGCCATAGATTGATTTGGGCGTGTGGTACTCCATATGTGTTACTTGCTGGTCGATTAACCAGCTTGTGGAAGCTAGCTTCGTATGTGGAGATTGCTTCTGGCGAGCTAGGCTTTGTATTCTTGCTGGAGAGTACGCGACAACTCAACTGCCCGTCTCCGTGAAATTAAAGCAGAATCTATGCGAGAACGTCCATCATTTTCTATATGCCATGGCGCACGGCGAACACCAAACAGATGGATCCAGGTTCCTTGTGTTCATGGTGGTGGGCCAAGGCTATGCTTAGATACACCAAACTATGACAATGTGCACGATCTAGACAACAGAGCATGCTCGCTGAATCTGTTGCCCGCGCATAGCAAGGGCCAAGTTTAATTTGATCCCTATAGTTGGCGTTATATATATCAATGATCCAGGTAACATTCTCGATGAAGCTACATTCCAATAAATAACAAATAGTGAGACACTATTGGTACTCAACTTCTCATGGGTATGTCTACATGTAGCTGGTGGGCTCACTGCGCGACGGTCATATCAATGGTTCAGGTAACATGCTCGATGAAGCCATATCCAAACAAATAGCGAGAGCGAGACACCATTGGTTTTCATAGGTATGTCTGCCTTAATTAATCCCTTCATAAGTTGAATCGCAGAGTTGAAATTACTCACTTCTGGTATTGCGTGAAAGGAAAGAGGTAGATCCCAGGACTACTCTAGCTAACTTTGATGGTTGGTCTTAATACTCATGATCCTATTAATGGCTGGGCTGAGTTAACTGCAGAACTATTCCAAACGTTCAAGGTGAGTGTGCAAAATCTTTTTGCTAATCTATTTCTACCTGCACGTCATCCTGCATCTACTTCTCACATTACATGATCTAGAGGATAAATTATAATACAATTGACTTCAGAGAAGTAAGCGATAGACTACTGTAAAAGAATGTTTTCGGTGATTCATTTATATGCACACAAAAATACCATATTCTTCTGTAAAGAAACAGTATCTTTTAGAGATATCATTCCAACAAATAGCGAGAGCGAGACACCATTGGTTTTCATAGGTATGTCTGCCTTAATTACTCCCTTCATAAGTTGAATCGCAGAGTTGAAATTACTCACTTCTGGTATTGCGTGAAAGGAAAGAGGTAGATCCCAGGACTACTGTAGCTAACTTTGATGGTTGGTCTTAATACTCATGATCCTATTAATGGCTGGGCTGAGTTAACTGCAGAACTATTGCAAATGTTCAAGGTGAGTGTGCAAAATCTTTTTGCTAATCTATTTCTACCTGCACGTCATCCTGCATCTACTTCTCACATTACATGATCTAGAGGATAAATTATAATACAATTGACTTCAGAGAAGTAAGCGATAGACTACTGTAAAGAATGTTTTCGGTGATTCATTTATATGCACACAGAAATACCATATTCTTCCGTAAGGAAACAGTATCTTTAAGAGATATTATTCTAGAATGGTATATATGCTCGGTGGAAGCTTACATTAGGTACCACGATTGTTTTGGCATCACGGATTTTTGCACACTCAGATTCAGCCTACGTACATCCTTCAGGTGAACAAGGGATAGACCTAAATATTCTTACGTCTGTTAATGATTTTGTTGGATAATAGATGACAACTTTAGTTTCATAAAAATAGTAACAAAAATGTACTTTATTGATTTGATTTGTCCGCGTGACAAACAATGTGTCTCTATTTTCCTGCAAAATGAACGATTTTGTTGGACTAATATAAAATAAGTTTTTTTGTTAAAAGAACCAGAGGGTGACATGATTTCTACAAGGTTCAGTTGAACATGATGTCAATATATTCCATCCTCTTCTTTCTTACCTGGACTAATTTTTATGCACTACCATCTTTTGCACACTTTTGGCTAAATCTGAAGCAGTAAAATCTTCATATGGTCAGTTCAATTATTATTTTCGTGGATCTGGTATCATATAAGGTGTCACGTCAAATTCATCAATAGTAATGACTCGAAGCAAACAAATTCTACTTAATTAACAATTGATTTCAAAAACATGTATTGCTTATTTACACTATTTTTCATTAAAATTAGAGCTAAACAAAGAACAGTCGTTCCAACTTGAACCTAGCAATTCATATTTTCCATCTACATTCATGTATTCTTACTCATCGATTTTTCAAGGGCATAAGTCTTGATAGATAAAAAAGGTTTGATAGTTATTAAGCGTTCATTATATATTTTATGTATATCCATCAACCCTGTTATCCCACTAGTTTTTCACCATGGCTAATCAATACAGGAATAGAATTATAAATAATGAAATAGATTGATAATGTTTCACGTATTTTTTTCAAAATGCCAATAATTGTTCTCTTTCGTCACTGAAAGAAACTGTCATTTCTTTCCGTTATTGCTATTTCCACATGCCAACAACATAATATGAAGGAAGACATTTCGACTGCGACTATTCTCCATCTAGAATTATATTTCAAATTAACCTACAATTATTTCCGTTATTGTAGGTCTTACTTTATGTGTACTTCATTTTTATTTTAAAACAATGCAGCAGCTCATCTCAATTATTTATGAATAAGTTATAGTTCAGGTGTTGCTTTCAAACTTTATGAATTTCATGTGCACATATATAACCAGATCATGCATTGCCTTTATTCACGGAAAATTTCTTTGCACACGATGAACATAAACATAATTAGAAAGAATAGCATTCATTATAACATTTTTGGACATTCAACTTAGATTGATCATGACATAATGAAACAATAATAACTATTCCATTCCCATAGACAACATAAATGGAGAAGTCTTTTATTGTTCACCAAAGTGATTAAGTATTATTTTTTCAGTTGAAGTGATTTCATTATTGAAAAAATAGATTTGTCACACAATTTTTTTATTTGATTTCCCACTAAAACTAAGAGAAATAACATGATTACGGGATTTCACACATACACGGGTGTGTGTGTGAGAGAGAGAGAAAGAGGGAGAGAGAGATACTGTGCATATATGCATAAACGATGACCCAGTTAGTGCCCAATCAAGCATATAATAAAGGTGGAAAAAGTAATATGGTATTCTTTAGATTAAAAGTAATGTGATCTTGGTTATGCATTAAATTTGCATTATGCATAATTATTTTATGTTTATTAATTGCTAGCCCGTGCAAGTGCACGGGTTGACGACTAGTTATCCTAATTTTTCAGAAATTTTGGAGTTACAGAAGTATACGAAGTTCCAGATTACTACAGACTGTTCTGTTTTTGACAAATTCTGTTTTCTATGTGTTGTTTGCTTATTTTGATGAATCTATGGGTAGTATCGTGGGGTATGAACCATGGAGAAGTTAGAATACATTATATATTACACCAATATAAATTTAGAATGAGGTCACAACAGTATCAAACTGCTGATTTATTTTATTATACTGACAGAGCTTACGAGTTTTCTATTGAGTTTTGTGTTGTGAAGTTTTCAAGTTTTGGGTAACGATTTGATGGACTATGAAATAAGGAGTGGCAAGAGCCTAAGCTTGGGGATGCCCAAGGCACCCCGAGATAATATTCAAGAACAACCAAGCATCTAAGCTTGGGGATGCTGCCGCGGAGGAGATGCAGGTGCAGATGGTGGTGCCACCACCTAACAGTGACGGTGCGACTGGTGTTCAGCCGGAGTCGGAGCCATCGTCCTCCCCATCGGCGCCGTCGTCATCGCTGTCACTGTCCTCCTCGTCGCTATCACTCGAGGAGGAGCTTTCGTCGTCGGTCGAGCTCTCCGCGCAGCACCCTAGGCGTGCACCCGAACGCCCAAAGACCTTGACGGAGAGGAGGATGGCATCCATTAACTTGAAGTGAAGGACGTGCCCCACCGCCAAACTGTGGGCACGAGCGAAGATCTTCCAGCCACGCCGGAGAAGCATGACATGGGGAGCAGGGAACTCCACATCCACCTGCATGCTGCCATTGCAGCAACCCCTCATGTGCAGCCTTAGCCCCGGTGGCTGCTCGACCTCCATTACCCTCGCAAATGAGGTAGGAGCCAAAGGCGGTTGCAGGGGGTCCATGCAGCTTGACGATAAACTCCAACGGCTGGTCCCCGACATGGCCTTCGTTCGGGTCCTGAGCGATCGGGGAGGTGCGATCGGAACGCCGCCTCATCCTCCCCGCCCCCGGGTGCCACGACGACCACAATCGCGTCCTCTCCCACCTTCTTTGGCAGCGGGCTCCACCTCTGTGTCCCAACTAGAGGAGGGAGGCGCTGTGGAGCAGAAACTCTCGTCGCCACCGCTAGGGCACCACTACGCCCTCTCCCGCTCACCATGGTGGAGAGATGATATCAAAAGGAAGGGGGAAGGGATAGGTGTGAGTCAGCACCTCGCCCATGTCCCCTTTTATAGGAAAGTTTGGCCGGGGGCTGGCTCCTCACCCTGGGGACAACCGCCCCGTTTCGCCAATCTGACTACTTTGTGCCACTAACGGCGCGTAGAATCAAGGCCGACCCCCTGCGCCAATCCATGGCGCCTGGCTTTCTGCCATGGCACTCATTCCCGCGCCCTCCGCATCCGCCACCAACCCTGCACAATGCATGCGACACATGTGGCGGAAGCTCTAGGAGCGAGGAAGCTAGTGGAATGACAGTTATCGCCCCGTGAACGTGGGACGTGGGTAGCCCACAGATCGTGGCTTAAATCTCCCTTGTAATGCCTTGCACGGTGCGCGGGAGAACCGTAAACTGACTCGAGCACTGGTTAATGAAGAAGCAAGGAAAATATCAAGAAAAAAGCTACCACAAGCCCCTTGCATGTGTACCTGATGGGGCCTACCCCCAAAGATGTCATGGCAGCACACAATCACCTATGGAGCCATCACCCCTTGTGGTTCGGCAAGGGGAAGGACGCATCGCACAAAGAGTGGAGGCCATCGGGCAGCACGACAGTGGTGACGCGAGTCGTTTTTTTACCTAGGTTCAGGCCGCTGCGAAGCGTAAAACCCTACTCCTGCTTTGGGTGGATTGGTGGAGGGACCGCAGAGAAAGCGCAATGCTCTAGCTCAGCAAGATAGCCTCGGGGAGAGCAGCTATGCATGTATGAGTGTACAAGGGTCCGAATCCTTTCTAAGGTTTCCACAACCCTCCTTTTACAGGTAAAGGGGTTAGCACAATGGCAAAACAGTCATTATCCAGTGATTAGATAGCAAACAGTGCTATCATACCTAACTCTGCAGACAGGATAAAGCGCATTAAATGCATCGCTTAGTGTCACGTCACAGACGTGGCCCGGCAAGCCTTGCTACGCTGTTTTAGTCATCTCTTCGCCTGCCTGCTTGACATGCCTCTGGATGGGTGTCTGAAGATAATCACCCTTCCAAATGGCTGCCACGCACCAAAAAGCAGCCACATAGCTATTTGGGGGCTCGACACCACATCGATGGATGACCTGTGTTGTGATGTGGTGGAGCGGTGGTGTCTTGGAGTCTTGGCGAGAAAGTAGCCTACCAGCGGCCCGACAATCCTTGCCGGGGAAGTCTGGGACTTGTCTTCGGGGCGACCTCGACCTGACCGGGCTCGCCTACCCGACAAGGGAGGTTTTTCCTTAGTGATATCTTGCTTCTTTGGCTTGTCTTGGTCTTGTCTTGTTGCTGCAATCTTGCTTTTGTGCCTGTGTACAGTCTGGGCAACAAATGCCAAGGTTTGTTGCACCGATAGATGCCCCGGATGGCATCCCCTCTTTCGTCTTCAATCCATCGGTAAATTTACTTGAGGCTATATTTTTATTCACCACATGATATGTGTTTTGCTTCGAGAGTCTTGTATGATACGAGTCTTTGCTTTTTAGTTTGCCACAATCATCCTTGCTTTACACACCTTTTGAGAGGGACACACATTAATCGTGAATTTATTATAATACTCTATGTGCCTCACTTATATCTTTTGAGCTAGGCAGTTTGCTCTAGTGCTTCACTTATATCTTTTTAGAGCACAATGGTGGTTTTATTTTATAGAAATTGATGAACTCTCATGTTTCACTTATATTGTTTTGAGAGTCTTTAAAGAACATGGTAATTTTCTTAGGTTATGAATTTAGTCCTAATATGATGGGCATCCAAGAGGGATATAATAAAAACATTCATATAAAGAGCATTGGATATATGAGAAGTTTGATTCCTTGCAATTATTTTGAGATATAAAGATGGTGATATTAGAGTCATGTTAGTGAGTAATTGTGGATTGGTATAAATACTTGTGTTAAAGTTTGTGATTCCCGTAGGATGCATGTATGGTGAACCGTGTGATGAAGTCGGAGCATGATTTATTTTTTGATTGTCATCCTTTGTGTGGAGGTCGGGAGCACGCGATGGTTCACTCCAACTAACCTCTCCCCTAGGAGCATGTGTGTAGTACTTTGTTTCATTGGCTAATAAATTTTTGCAATAAGTATGTGAGTTCTTTATGACTAATGTTGAGTCCATGGATTATACGCACTCTCACCCTTCCACCATTGCTAGCCTCTCTAGCGCCATGCAACTTTCACCGGTGCATTAAACCCACCATATACCCTTCCCTAAAACAGCCACCATACCTACCTATTATGGCATTTCAATAGCCATTCTGAGATGTATTGCCATGCAATTTCCACCGTTCCATTTATTATGACACATACATCATTGTCATATTGCTTTTCATGATCATGTAGTTGACATAGTATTTGTGGCAAGGCTACTGTTCATATTTTCTATACATGCCACTCTTGATTATCGCACATCCTGGTACACCGCTGGAGGCATTCATATAGAGTCATATTTTGTTCTAAGTATTGAGTTGTAATTCTATTCTTTTGATTGTACACAGTAGGGAAAAAACCCACTGCAATTTTTTATTAAATTAAAATAGAGAGTACAAATAAATACAAGGTTTGATTAAGCTAAAAAAAGAAAGAAAGAAATAAAAACTACACTAAGCTAATCTAGAGAGCCACAACAGCAAAGGAGAAAAAAGAAAGAGAAGGAAGAGACAAGCTACAATTGAAGATTGTCCAGCCAAGTGATGAATGAAGCAGCATATTTATCCTTTATTCTGAATTTGAGGAGCTGCAACTCTGAAAGACATATAGCTTTCCATCTGTTGATGCTTGGAAGGATGTTTTGGAAGATTTTGTCATTCCTGACTATCCAAATGGCCCATGATGCTAAGATTATGATCTCCATGAAGAAAGGTTGCTGTAAATTATTCCTCAGGTCTACAAAAGCTTCCATGATGGATAAGTTTCTTTGTCTAGCTGGGCAAATGATGTCCCAACACTCTACAGCAAAAGGACATGTCCAAAAAAGATGTTGAAGTGTTTCTTCCTATTGGCAGTTAAGATTAGCACAATTGTAGTTATCCAGATGATAAGTTTTCCTCCCGAGAAGATTCCTTGTATTTAGCCTGTCATGGAGCAGTCTCCAGAAAAACACCTTATGCTTTGGCTGGCAAGAACTCTTCCAAATCCACTGAAATTGTTCTGGCACCACTTTTACTCCTATCATAATTTTGTAAGCTTTGGCCACTGAAAATGTAGCATTTCCCCACATATAGCTCCATGAATCCAAGTGTTCTCTGTATTCAGATCTTCTTAGGTTGTCACAAAGATCTCCTATCATTTCAAACTCCATAAAAGCTTGCTTAGTAAGTGGCAGATGAAATAGATATTCTAAATATTCATGCTGCAAAACTCTCTGCACTGAAAGGTGTTGGTCCTTTACAAAAGAGTATAGATATGGGAAGGATTGATGTAAACATGCTGTGTGCCAAAGATCATACCAAAAAGGGAAGTTTTACCATCACTTGTTGAACATCTTGCCATAGACTTAAAATTATCCATGAGCCTCAAGTTACACTTCCACCAGAAAGATCCTTCCCATTTTTGCCCTTGAAGAGTGCCATTTTGATAATATGCTTCCCAAATGAGATTAACCCAAGGGATGTTATCTCTATTGTAGAATTTGTGAAGGTTCTTGAGAAACAAGGCTTGATTTTGCACAAAAATATTCATGACTGCAAGGCCACCCTGACTTGTAAGTAAATAAGTAAAAGTGTGATGATCATCATTATTCGAGCATTGTCCCATGTGAGGAAATGATGATAGAAGCTATGGTTCCCTCACAAGTTGGGATGAGTCTCCAGACTTTATAAAAAATAAAAGAGGCTAGAGAATCCCAAATAAAAAAAAGAGGCCAAAGAAGCCCAAACAAAGAGAGAGAGAGATAGAGAGAGAAAATGAGATAAAAGAGAGAAGGGACAATGTTACTATCCTTTTTCCACACGTACTTGTGCTTCAAAGTAGCACTGTATTCTTCATGATAGAGAGTCTCTTGTCACTTTCATATACTAGTGGGGATTTTTCATTATAGAACTTGGCTTGCATATTCCAATGATTGGCTTCCTCAAATTGTCCTAGGTCTTCGTGAGTAAGCAAGTTGGATGCACACCCAATTAGTTTCATTTTGAGCTTTCATACACTTATGGCTCTAGTGCATCTGTTGCATGGCAATCCCTACTCACTTGCATCGATATCACTTGATGGGCATCTCCGTAGCCCATTGATTTGCTTAGTTGATGTGAGACTTTCTCCTTCTTTTTGTCTTCTCCACAACCACCGTATTCTATTCCACCTATAGTGCTATATCCATGGATCATGCTCATGTATTGCGTGAAAGTTGAAAAAGTTTGAGAATACTAAAGTATGGAACAATTGCTTGACTAATACTGGGGTTGTGCATGATGAAATACTTTGTGTGATGAAGATGGAGCATAGCCAGACTATATGATTTTATAGGGATAACTTTCTTTAGCCATGTTTTTTTGAGAAGACATGATTGTTTTATTAGTATTCTTGAAGTATTATTGTTTTTATATCAATATTAAAATTTTGTTTTGAATCTTATGGATCTGAAAATTCATGCCACAAAAAATAAAATTGCATTGAGAAATATGTTAGGTAGCATTCCACATCAAAATTCTGTTTTATCATTTACCTACTCGAGGACGAGCAGGAATTAAGCTTGGGGATGCTTGATATGTCTCCAACGTATCTATAATTTTTGATTATTCCATGCTATTATATTATCTATTTTGGATGTTTTATATGCATTAATATGCTATTTTATATTATTTTTGGGACTAACTTATTAACCTAGAGCACAGTGTCAGTTTCTGTTTTTTCCCTTATTTTTGAGTTTTTACAGAAAAGGAATATCAAACGGAGTCCAAACGGAATAAAACTTTACGATGATTTTTCTTGGACCAGAAGAAACCTAGGAAGCTTTGGGAGGAGGCCAGAAGACACATGAGGTGGCCACAAGCCCTAGGGGCACGCCCTGGGCCTTTGGGCCGAACCCCAATCGCATCATTATAAATCCTCAAATATCCCCCCCATGCCAGAAGCATCCACGAAAATACTTTTCCACCGCCGCAAGCCTCTGTTCCTATGAGATCCCATCTTGGGGCCTTTTCCGGCACCCTTCCAGAGGGGGATTCGATCACGGAGGGCCTCTACATCAACCTTGCCACCCTTTTGATGAAGCGTGAGTAGTTTACCACAGACCTACAGGTCCATAGCTAGTAGCTAGATGGCTTCTTCTCTCTCTTTAATCTTCAATACAATGTTCTCCTCGATGTTCTTGGAGATCTATGAATATTATTTGAGTCTTCTATGAACCCTTTTATGCATGAATAAGATATCTTTGTATTTCTCTTCGAACTATCGGTTTGGTTTGGCCAACTAGATTGGTTTTTCTTGCAATGGGAGAGGTGCTTAGTTTTGCGTTCAATCTTGCGGTGTCCTCACCCAGTGACAGAAGGGGTAGTGATGCACGTATTGTATTGTTGCCATCAAGGATAAAAAGATGGGGTTTATATCATATTCACTACTGCAAGATGGTCCAAACGCGATAGTCGAATCAGAGACCCTTCGACGAAACTGTGTGCGATGCAATAATCGCAAACGATGGTGTAAAAACCCGTCAAAAAAGGTGCAAAACGTTTGTGGTGGCGGCAACATCAAACATGGTTCATATTATATTTGCGTGTGTGATGAGTGGCAAACGGTTAATCCAGAAGAACTATTTGCAATGATGCAGAACAACAAAAACAGGCAGACATATGAGGGTGTGTGCGATATATGGCATACAGTTCACTAGGATGAACTATGTGTGATTAGGCAACATAATGGAAATGGTTCAACTGAATAAGATGTGTGTGATACGCGGCAAACAGGTCCGTAATCAGAAATGTGTGCGAAGACCAATAATAACACAGACGATTGCTGCTAATAAGCCATGTGATTTGCTCTGTCTACAGAAGAATAACATGTATATATATAACTGAAATAAACATCCAATTACATAAGTGACTATACAGATCATTCGCACACACCTCAATAAACAAATTGCATGCATTCTAAAATAGCAGAAACGATCGTCTAGTCATCTACTTCTTGTGACGCTCCCGCCACTGCTATGTGGCTCGTTCCCTTGTCTAGGGCAGGAAGAAGACAGTTCCTCATGTCAACGATCCTCCTGTACATCTCGTAGCTTGTGTACGCGTCCTTGACGTGTTGTTCATCTAGTATCTCATGCCAA
Organism: Triticum urartu; assembly: GCF_003073215.2. Lineage (NCBI taxonomy): Eukaryota > Viridiplantae > Streptophyta > Magnoliopsida > Poales > Poaceae > Triticum > Triticum urartu. Next base: position 72,758,903 of record NC_053025.1, read on the forward strand.
ACACTGTGCCAGACGTTCTTGTCCTTCTTGCTCTCATCCTTCGTCTTCGCGTAGTAAGGGTCGATGATGGCCGAGGCGAGGTCAACCAGGGAGTTCAGTTTGTTGTTGTTGTTTCTCCAGACCTTGTAGTGGTGCTGGATGTTGACAAGATTCGGGCATTTCAAGCCCGAAACCTTTAGCGCTTTTAGATCGTTGGTGGTGTCCACCATAGCGAAACTATAGTCGGAGTTGTTGATAAACCTGGAGAAACGCTCGCAAGGCCTTGTGGCCAGGTGGTAGTGGTAGACGAGGACGTCATGTCGCACGCACAACTGGGCGACGACAACCTTCTGATCGTGGCTGGCACGAGCCATGGTGTACTCGAGGTCAAAGCCGACCACTTGGTGTTGGGGAATGTAGCACACAATTTCAAAAAAAATTCTATGATCACGCACGATCTATCTAGGGTATGCATATCAACGAGAGGGGGAGACTGTGTCCACGTACCCTCGTAGACCTAAAGCGGAAGCGTTAACTTAACGCAGTTGATGTAGTCAAACGTCTTCTAGATTCAACCGATCAAGCACAGAACGTACGATACCTCTGAGTTCTGCACATGTTCAGCTCGATGACGTCCCTCAGACTCGATCCAGCAAAGTGTCGAGGGAGAGTTTCATCGGCACGACGGCGTGGTGACAGTGATGGTGAAGTGATCCACACAGGGCTTCGCCTAAGCACTACGACAATATGACCGGAGGAGTAAACGGTGGAAGGGGGCGCCGCACACGGCCAGGAACAACTGATGTGTCTTAGAGGCGCCCCTGCCCTCGTATATAAAGGAGGGAGAGGGGAGGAGGCCGTCTCTAGGGCGCCACAACTGGGAGGAGTCCCACTTGGGCTCCTAGTCCAATTCACCCCTTCCTTTTATCGGAGGGGGAAAGGGGGAAGGAGAGGGAGAAGGAGAAGGAGAAGGAAAGGGGGGCGCTTCTACCTCTTGAGCACTGCGTTGGTTTTCCCTTGAAGAGGAAAGGGTGATGCAGCAAAGTAGCGTAAGTATTTCCCTTAGTTTTTGAGAACCAAGGTATCAATCCAGTAGGAGATCACGCTCAAGTCCCACGCACCTACACAAACAAATAAGAACCTCGCAACCAACGCAATAAAGGGGTTGTCAAGCCCATCACGGTCAGTTACGAGAGTGAGATCTGATAGATATGATAAGATAATATTTTAGGTATTTTTATGATAAAGATGAAAAGTAAAATAAAAGGCAAAAGAAATAACTAAGTATTGGAAGATTAATATGATGAAAGATAGACCCGAGGGCCATAGGTTTCACTAGTGGCTTCTCTCAAGAGCATAAGTATTACGGTGGGTAAACGAATTACTGTCGAGCAATTGATAGAATTGAGCATAGTTATGAGAATATCTAGGTATGATCATGTATATAGGAATCACGTCCGAGACAAGTAGACCGAAACGATTCTGCATCTACTACTATTACTCCACACATCGGCCGCTATCCAGCATGCATCTAGAGTATTAAGTTCATAAGAACAGAATAATGCTTTAAGGAAGATGACATGATGTAGAGGGATAAACTCATGCAATATGATGTAAACCCCATCTTTTTATCCTCGATGACAACAATACAATACGTGTCGGTTCCCTTTCTGACACTGGGATCGAGCACGGCAAGATTGAACCCAAAGCTAAGCACTTCTCCCATTGCAAGAAAGATCAATCTAGTAGGCCAAACCAAACTGATAATTCGAAGAGACTTGCAAAGATAAATCAGTCATACATAAAAGAATTCAGAGGAGAATCAAATATTGTTCATAGATAATCTGGATCATAAACCCACAATTCATCGGATCTCGACAAACACACTTCAAAAGAAGATTACATCGAATAGATCTCCAAGAAGATCGAGGAGAACTTTGTATTGAGATCCAAAGAGAGAGAAAAAGCCATCTAGTTAATAACTATGGACCCGTAGGTCTGAAGTAAACTACTTACACATCAACGGAGAGGCCATGGAGTTGATGTAGAGGCCCTCCGTGATCAATGCCCCCTCCGGCGGAGCTCCGGAAAAGGCCCCAAGATGGGATCTCTCAGGTACAGAAGGTTGCGGTGGTGGAATTAGGTTTTTGTGGTGCTCCTGGATGTTTGGGGGGTACGTGGATATATATAGGAGGAAGAAGTACGTCGATAGAGCAATGGAGGGCCCACAAGGGTGGAGGGCGCCCCCCCCCGGGGGGGGGGGTAGGTGTGCCCCTGCCTCGTGCCTTCCTCCCTTGTTTCTTGACGCCCACTCCAAGTCTCCTGGATCACGTTTGTTGAGAAAATCATGTTCCCGAAGGTTTCATTCCGTTTGGGCTCCGTTTGATATTCCTTTTCTTCGAAACCCTAAAATAGGCAAAAAACAACAATTTGGGCTGGGCCTCCGGTTAGTAGGTTAGTCCCAAAAATGATATAAAAGTGTAAAATAAAGCCCATTGACATCCAAAATAGATAATATAATAGCATGGAGCAATCAAAAATTATAGATACGTTGGAGACGTATCAAGCATCCCCAAGCTTAATTCCTGCTCGTCCTCGAGTAGGTAAATGATAAAAGAAGAATTTTTGATGTGGAATGCTTTCTAACATATTTCTCAATGTAATTTTTCTTTATTGTGGCATGAATGTTCAGATCTGAAAGATTCAAGATAAAAGTTTAATATTGACATAGAAATAATAATACTTCAAGCATACTAACTAAGCAATTATGTCTTGTTAAAATAACATGGCCAAAGAAAGTTATCCCTACAAAATCATATAGTCTGGCTATGCTCTATCTTCACCACACAAAATATTTAAATCATGCACAACCCCGATGACAAGCCAAGCAATTGTTTCATACTTTTGATGTTCTCAAACGTTTTCAATCTTCACGCAATATATGAGCGTGAGCCATGGATATAGCACCATGGAGGAATAGAATGGTGGTTGTGGAGAAGACAAAAAGGAGAAGATAGTCTCACATCAACTAGGCGTATCAACGGGCTATGGAGATTCCCATCAATAGATATCAATGTGAGTGAGTAGGGATTGCCATGCAACTGATGCACTAGAGCTATAAGTATATGAAAGCTCAACAAAAGAAACTAAGTGGGTGTGCATCCAACTTGCTTGCTCATGAAGACCTAGGGCATTTTGCGGAAGCCCATCATTGGAATATACCAGCCAAGTTCTATAATGAAAAATTCCCACTAGTATATGAAAGTGATAACATAGGAGACTCTCTATCATGAAGATCATGGTGCTACTTTGAAGCAAAAGTCTGGAAAAAGGATAGTAGCATTGTCCCTTCTCTTTTTTTCTCTCATTTTTTATTTGGGCCTTTTTTCTTTTTGGCATATTTTCCCCTTTTTATTTTATTTTTCGTCCGGAGTCTCATCCCGACTTGTGGGGGAATCATAGTCTCCATCATCCTTTCCTCACTTGGGACAATGCTCTAATAATGATGATCATCACACTTTAATTTCTTACAACTCAGGAATTACAACTCAATACTTAGAACAAAATATGACTCTATGTGAATGCCTCTGGCGGTGTACCGGGATGTGCAATGATGCATGAGTGACATGTATGAAGAATTATGAATGGTGGCTTTGCCACAAATACGATGTCAACTACATGATCATGCAAGCAATATGACAATGATGAAGCGTGTCATAATAACGGAACGGTGGAAAGTTGCATGGCAATATATCTCGGAATGGCTATGGAAATGCCATAATAGGTAGGTATGGTGGCTGTTTTGAGGAAGGTATATGGTTGGTGTATGGTACCGGCGAAAGTTGCGTGATACTAGAGAGGCTAGCAATGGTGGAAGGGTGAGAGTGCGTATAATCCATGGACTCAACATTAGTCATAAAGAACTCACATACTTATTGCAAAAATCTATTAGTTATCGAAACAAAGTATTACGCGCATGCTCCTAGGGGGATAGATTGGTAGGAAAAGACCATCGCTCGTCCCCGACCGCCACTCATAAGGAAGACAATCAATAAATAAATCATGCTCCGACTTCATCACATAACGGTTCACCATACGTGCATGCTACGGGAATCACAAACTTTAACACAAGTATTTCTCAAATTCACAACTACTCAACTAGCATGACTCTAATATCACCATCTCCATATCTCAAAACAATTATCAAGTATCGAACTTCTCATAGTATTCAATGCACTTCTATGAAAGTTTTTATATTAAAGAAAATTTCCATGTTGTTCTAAAGGACTCTCAAAATAATATAAGTGAAGCATGAGATAACAATAGTTTCTATAAAACAAATCCACCACCGTGCTCTAAAAGATATAAGTGAAGCACTAGAGCAAAAACTATATAGCTCAAAAGATATAAGTGAAGCACATAGAGTATTCTAATAAATTTCAAATCATGTGAGTCTCTCTCAAAAAGTGTGTATAGAAAGGATGATTGTGGTAAACTAAAAAGCAAAGAATCAAATCATACAAGACGCTCCAAGCAAAACACATATCATGTGGTGAATAAAAATATAGCTCCAAGTAAAGTTACCGATAGACGAAGACGAAAGAGGGGATGCCTTCCGGGGCATCCCCAAGCTTAGGATTTTTGGTGTCCTTGAATTTTACCTTGGGGTGCCATGGGAATCCCCAAGCTTAGGCTCTTGCCACTCCTTATTCCATAATCCATCAAATCTTTACACAAAACTTGAAAACTTCACAACACAAAACTTAAAATAGAAAATCTCATGAGCTCCGTTAGCGAAAGAAAACAAAACACCACTTCAAGGTAATGTAATGAACTCATTATTTATTTATATTGGTGTTAAACCTACTTTATTCCAACTTCTATATGGTTTATAAACTCTTTTACTAGCCATAGATTCATCAAAATAAGCAAACAACACATGAAAAACAGAATGTGTCAAAAACAGAACAGTCTGTAGTAATCTGTAGCTAACGCAAACTTTGGAACCCCAAAAATTATAAAATAAATTTCTGGACGTGAGGAATTTATCTATTAATCATCTGCAAAATAATTAAATAAATAGCACTTTCCAAATAAAAATGGAAGCTATTCTCGTGAGCGCTAAAGTTTCTGTTTTTTACAACAAGACCAAAAAGACTTTCCCCAAGTCTTCCCAATGGTTCTACTTGGAAAAAACACTAATTAAACACAAAAAACACAACCAAAACAGAGGCTAGATAAATTATTTATTACTAAACAGGAGAAAAAAAATCAAGGAATAAGAATAAAATTGGGTTGCCTCCCAACAAGCGCTATGGTTTAACGCCCCTAGCTAGGCATAAAAGCGAAGATAGATCTAGGTATTGCCATCTTTGGTAGGCAATCCATAAGTGGCTATCATAATAGATTCATATGGTAATTTAACTTTCTTTCTAGGGAAGTGTTCCATGCCTTTCCTTAATGGAGATTGGAATTCAATATTCCCTTCCTTCATATCAATAATTGCACCAATCGTTCTAAGTAAAGGTCTACCAAGAATAATAGGACATGAAGGATTGCAATCTATATCAAGAACAATGAAATCTACGGGCACATAGTTCCTATTTGAAACAATAAGAACATCATTAATTCTTCCCATAGGTTTCTTAATAGTGGAATCTGCAAGGTGCAAGTTTAAAGAACAATCATCAAAATCACGGAAACCTAGCAAATCACATAAAGTTTTCGGAATCGAAGAAACACTAGCACCCAAATCACACAAAGCATAGCACTCATGATCTTTAATTTTAATCTTTATTGTAGGTTCCCACTCATCATAAAGTTTTCTAGGGGTAGAAACTTCCAACTCAAGTTTTTCTTCATAAGATTGCATCAAAGCATTAACGATATGTTTAGTAAAAGCTTTATTTTGATTATAAGCATGAGGAGAATTTAGCACAGATTGCAACAAGGAAATACAATCTATCAAAGAGAAATTATCATAATTAAATTCCTTGAAATCCAAAATAGTGGGTTCATTACTATTTAAAGTTTTAATCTCTCCAATCCCACTTTTATCAATTTTAGCATCAAGATCTACAAACTCTGAATTTTTAGAATGCCTTCTAGGTAAACGTGGCTCATCTTCAATCCCATCATTATCAAGATTCATATTGCAAAACAAAGATTTAATAGGGGACACATCAATCACTTTTAGATCTTCATCCTTATTATCATGAAAACTAGAAGAACACGCTTTCACAAAGCAATCTTTCTTAGCACGCATCCTAGCGGTTCTTTCTTTGCACTCATCAATGGAAATTCTCATGGCTTTGAGAGAATCATTGATATCATGCTTAGGTGGAATAGATCTAAGTTTCAAAGAATCAACATCAAGAGAAATTCTATCGACGTTCCTAGCCAACTCATCAATCTTAAGCAATTTTTCTTCAATCAAAGCATTGAAACTCTTTTGCGAAGTAATAAATTCTTTAATATTAGATTAAAAATCAGAGGGCATCTTATTATAATTTACATAAGAATTTTTGTATGAATTACCATAATTATTAGAGGAATTACTAGGAAACGGCGTAGGATTAAAATTACCTCTATACGCGTTATTAACAAAATTGTTCCTACCAACAAAATTCACATCCATAGATTCATTATTATTCTCAATCAAAGTAGACAAAGGCATATCATTAGGATCAGTAGGAGAACACTTATTAGCAAACAATTTCATAAGTTCATCCATCTTTCCACTCAAAACATTAATTCCTTCAATTGCATGCACTTTTTTACTAGTAGATCTTTCGGTGTGCCATTGAGAATAATTAACCATAATATTATCTAGGAGTTTGGTAGCTTATTCTAAAGTGATTTCCATAAAAGTGCCTCCCGAGGCCGAATCTAAAAGATTTCTAGAAGAAAAATTCAATCCAGCATAAAAATTCTGTATAATCATCCAAAGATTCAAACCATGTGTAGGGCGATTACGTATCATTAGTTTCATCCTCTCCCAAGATTGTGCAACATGTTCATGATCAAGTTGCTTAAAATTCATAATATCGTTTCCAAGAGAGATGATTTTAGTGGGAGGAAAATACTTAGAGATAAAAGCATCTTTGCACTTATTCCATGAATCAATACTATTTTTAGGCAAAGACGAAAACCAAGCTTTAGCACGATCTCTAAGGGAAAACGGAAATAGCTTCAATTTAACAATATCATTGTCCACATCTTTGTTCTTTTGCATATCACACAAATCAACAAAGCTATTTAGATGGGTAGCGTCATCTTCACTAGGAAGGCCGGCGAATTGATCTTTCATGACAAGATTCAACAAAGCAGCATTAATTTCACAAGATTCAGCATCGGTAAGAGGAGCAATCGGAGTGCTAAGAAAATCATTATTGTTGGTATTGGTAAAATCACACAATTTAGTATTATCTTGAGCCATCGTGACAAGCAAGCAATCCAACACACAAGCAAACAAGTAACGGGCAAAATAGGCAAATAGGGAAAGAGAAGGGGAACAGAGAGAGAGAGAGAGGGAGAGAGGGCGAATCAAACGGCAAGGGTGAAGTGGGGGAGAGGAAAACGAGAGGCAAATGGCAAATAATGTAATGTGAGGGATAAGGGTTTGTGATATGTACTTGATATGTCTTGACTTAGCAACGACACCTGAAATGACTCGTTGTTGGGAGTCAAATATTGACTTGACTTGGCATGAATCTCCCTGGCAATGGCGCCAGAAATCCTTCTTGCTACGTCTTGAGTACAGCATTGGTTTTCCCTTGAAGAGGAAAGGGTGATGCAGCAAAGTAGCGTAAGTATTTTCCTCAGTTTTTGAGAACCAAGGTATCAATCCAGTAGGAGATCACACTCAAGTCCCATGCACCTACCCAAACAAATAAGAACCTCGCAACCAATGTGATAAAGGGGTTGTCAAGCCCTTCACGGTCACTTATGAGAGTGCGATATGATATATATGATAAGATAATATTTTTGGTATTTTTATGATAAAGATGCAAAGTAAAATAAAAGGAAAAAGAAATAACTAAGTATTGGAAGATTAATATGATGATAGATAGACCCGGGGGCCATAGGTTTCACTAGTGGCTTCTCTCAAGAGCATTAAGTATTACGGTGGGTAAACGAATTACTGTCGAGCAATTGATAGAATTGAGCATAGTTATGAGAATATCTAGGTATGATCATGTATATAGGCATCACGTTCGAGGTAAGTAGACCGAAACGATTTTGCATCTACTACTATTACTCCACACATCGACCGCTATCCAGCATGCATCTAGAGTATTAAGTTCATAAGAACAGAGTAATGCTTTAAGGAAGATGACATGATGTAGAGGGATAAACTCATGCGATATGATATAAACCCCATCTTTTTATCCTCGATGGAAACAATACAATACGTGTCGGTTCCCTTTCTGTCACTGGGATCGAGCACCGCAAGATTGAACCCAAAGCTAAGCACTTCTCCCATTGCAAGAAAGATCAATCTAGTAGGCCAAACCAAACTGATAATTCGAAGAGACTTGCAATGATAAACCAATCATACATAAAAGAATTCAGAGGAGAATCAAATATTGTTCATAGATAATCTGGATCATAAACCCACAATTCATCAGATATCGACAAACACACCGCAAAAGAAGATTACATCGAATAGATCTCCAAGAAGATCGAGGAGAACTTTGTATTGAGATCCAAAGAGAGAGAAGAAGCCATCTAGCTAATAACTATGGACCCGTAGGTCTGAAGTAAACTACTCACACATCACTGGAGAGGCCATGGAGTTGATGTAGAGGCCCTCCGTGATCAATGCCCACTCCGGCGGAGCTCCGGAAAAGGCCCCAAGATGGGATCTCTCGGGTACACACTACAAAAAAAAGACACATCCATGACATTTTGGGCCGAACGAAATTTTTTTCTGTCATACATATGACACTTCTATGACGATAATTGTGACAAAACCGGTATCATCATAGATGTGGTGGGCTCCTACTTCTATGACAAAAAATCATGACAGAAAATGGGCTTTTCATCCTGGGCGGGCCGGAGACGCAGCTGCATGACATTCTTTGGGCCATCCATGACGGAAAAAACTGTGGTAGAAGCGAGGGGAAGGAAAATTTCGGGGAGTTCCCGGTTACGGTGGAAGGTCAGGGGCCGACCGATGCGCGTTTCTCTCGTACACGTACGCGCGTGTGTGCGAGGCGTTGTCTCTAACTGGACCCGAGCGAGGCGTTGGGCTCTAACTGAACCCGAGCGATTGCACTGCAGGCTACGCGTTACTGAACCAGAGTGATCGATCGATGGCTGTTAACTGAACCCGATCGAGCGATTCCTTTGCTACTGCTGCTAACTGAAGCCGATCGATGCTGCCTCTGCATGAAAAGTGAGTGTTGCGGGGGGGGGGGGGGGGGGGGGGGGGGGGGGGGGGGTTGATGAACAGTTCCCGATGGGGGTGGATGAACAGGACCCCGATCGATCGAGCCGGTTGGGGCTGGATGAACAGGACCCCGTGGAGGGCTGGATGAACAGGACCACCCCATGGAGGGCAGGATGAACAGTAGATGGTGGAGGGCAGGATGAACAGTAGCCCGTGGAGGGGTGGATGAACAGGAGCCCGTGGAGAGGGCTGGTTGAACAGTAGCCGGTGGAGTAGCATACTGTTGCATACGTTGACCGCCAGTGTATTTTTCTCGTTTCAAATTAAGCCATATTAATCGGAAAGGACGCAGTATGTTCTACTACTACTAGTACTGCTTTGATGTGTCCCGTCAACTCGCCGAATGAGGAGAAGCTTGCTTAGTACGCCTCTCCCTCGCCCACGCGCATGGTGGTTCGCAGGACAAGGAGAGGGTTTTGACTACAGCGCCCTCTCCCTCTCCATCTCCCTCTCCCTCGGCCTCGCCCTCGTGGTGGACGTGCAGCAGTTCAATCGGTGTCAGATTGCCAGAAGCATATTGTACTGTAGTATCATCATTGTTGGACCTTCTGAAGAGGCGAAGAGCCAAGTGCAAGGTTCACACGAGTATGAACTGTTGAACCTCCTGAAGAGGCAAAGATCCAAGTGCAAGGTTTTATAGGAGTTGTCGTCCTAGTAGGAGTGTACTAGTACAACCATAGCGAACGATGCTACTGTATGATGCCGCCAAGCCACGTATATCCAAAGCTGTGCCACCTTTTTTTCTCAAAGAGCGTGTTGGAGCCCGTGCAACAACCACACAAGTTGCACGTACACATAACACATTTACAGTAATAAATTCTAAAGACAAATGCCAGCATGCCACACAAGTTCATCTCCAACTCATGTGATAAATTTGTGCACGACTAGTCTACATATATTCACAGCGCGACCGTTCACAATTACCGTACTCCACATACACGTTATAGATGGGCTACATGTCCTCCTCCAGGTTCCAGTCCCAGGTGTTCTTCATGGATGGCATGATCCATAGCGGTGGGCAACGGGAATCATTGTCGCAGCTTTCTAGTCCGGTTCCACACGATGGAGACTCATCCAAGTTGAAGCGGCATAAATCAGGGATAGCGTGTCCCAGCATGTCGTTCATCCGGCGGTGCGCACTGAAGACACAACCATGCTTCATGAACGGCAGGCCTTCCCTGTCGTGCACGGAAGGTGGCATCCGCTTCCCAATGGGGTAGCTGTCCCCGATGAAAAGCGAGTACTCTCCAAGAGTGTTCCTCGGCACCCATGTAGCATCACGGGGGTCGAACTCGGTGCCGTTCATCTGGTACACGCGGCATCCCAGATCTGGACACATGGTGACGTACATAGTCAAGGTCCATGCATAATAATGTTGTGCTCAAATGTGGCGGTCAGTAATACTATGCAGCAAATAGTACTACTCCGGTATAGAGGAAGTAAAATAACAGGCTTATTATATATAGCCACTCTTGGCTACATGGATGAGATAGTAAGACATGGAAAAACAAAAATGGTGGCAGCTAGTGGGTTCAAGTCTTCAAGGGCCTAGCTAACTATACGCGTCCTCCAAGGTAAAAAGTACTCCTACTAGTACTACAAAGTATACTACTAGTACAACAATGAAAGAGAAGGCGAGAGGGTTAAAAAATGGAATACCTGGGTAGATGGTGACGGTCGATCGTGGTAGATTATGTGACCATGTTGCACATCAGTGGTATCATGGGTAACGACTGCTAAGATAGTTGATCCCAATATGCCAAAGCCAGCTACAAGGTTCTAGGTTAGACCGAATCACGGATGCAAATGCACATCCAGGATCGGCGATCTTATTTTGATCGGGGGATGACTGGTCCCTGCAAAATAATGGAGTACCGTTAGGGATGCAAATGATGGTTTGTGCATTTCGTTTGTAATCTCCCGTACCGTAGGATGTCAACCAGATGAAACAAGTCCCCTGGCTTGTCACTGCGAAGATGCGGCCTAGATGGCGCACGATGTCTTCGAACGTGTAGGGGTACAAATCTGCCGCCGCCAACATGCGCCAGCCTCTGCCGTTACTGCCTCCAGCATTGATGGCAATCCTTATGTCGAACACCGCAATGAGATAGTAATCGCCGTAGCTGCGTCGCTTTGTCGGCGGGTCCGCAATTGCTATCTTCTTCAATCTCATGTAGGCATCATCATACATATTCTTGCCCAGCCAGTCCGGAAGGCCGATCCCAATGGTGGAGAGGGGGTCTACCGGAACGGCCGTACTGCTGTGGATGTTGTGCAAAATGATGGTGGTATCCGGCCGGAGGTATGCAAGCCAATCTTCGTTGGCACCGACCCAGACCTATATATAAGACGATGGGCAGCGGAGAAATTACGGGATGGAAATGGAATAACTACGTACTACAAGATCAAACTCCATTACGGACCTACTCATCGGACAAAATCCGACTACCTCTCAACGCCGGCAACTCTAGCGGAGTCAACGTGCAACCATGGCCAGGGAGCGGTGGACTGTTCGAAAGATTGTCCCATAGAAGAACCTTCTCCTCGAGGATGCATGGAAGACCAACAAGCATGGCCCGTTTAAGCAGCGTCTTGAAAAAGTTGGTGCAAGAAGCACCGAGTCTTGCGGCGGTGAGGACGTCGGAGCGGCGTGCGATTTCTCCCACAGGATCGTCTAAGGTCTCCCAGCCCCGATGAGCAGGAGAACCGCCTGGCGAATCCATGGGAGCAGCGATGAACTGCCTTCTCTTCGGGGGGAGGGGAACTGGCGAGGAGGAGATAAGAGCATAGTAACCGTAGGGCCTCGTCCCTTCCAACTGTAGATCCTTCCTCAGCGAAGGGGTGAGGCTATTATTTACTAGTACTCCCTCCGATTCTTTTTACTCTACGAATAAGAGCAGACCCGGATACCAAGGCAGGGGCTCGCTGCATGCTTTCTGGACGGAAATACCCCTGGCACATGGATGGGAGGAGTTAGCAGCTATAAATGCCCCATGCAGCCCATTGGCTGTCCGCCCGCGTTCTCCTCTATCTACATGCTGCATGGATGTCTCCCTCTCTCTCACATGACTGCATGCGGTGGCGCTGGCCTATGAGAAGCTCACGTGGAGATAGCAATCTTCTCTCCAAAAGTAATTTTTTTGAAAGAAAGGGATTATGGAATATTATGGGATTGCATTATACTGTAAATAATAGCACTAGTAAGAAATTTTTGACACTAGGTTGTACTTTTTGGCGTGGATTAAGAAATTTTGGGTATGTTTTTGCCATTTTTTGTACACGCCAACTAGTGTCAAAAAAGGTCTTACATTATGTGACGGAGGAGTACGTACTTGTACTGTAGCAGTACTAGTACTACTTTTCTCAACTAGTAGTGCGATGTACTGTACTTCTAGTCTAGTCTAGTATAGTGCACCAGTTTTGAACTCTTGAATCTCAGGGCCAAGGAGCTACAGTTGGAAGTGGAGGGTACTACTGTTCTCTAGAACCATCGCTGTACTATCAATGCAGGGGAAGTACACCTGCGTAGTGGCCTAGTGGTTACTCTCGGTGCTCTATTCAGCCGCTCCTCTCACGTAGCTGGCCTACTCAGCCGCTCCTCTCACTTAGCTGGCCTACTCAGCCGCTCCTCTCACGCACACACTAGCAGCCTATTTATCAGCGAGGTTACTGCGGGGGCAGAACATTTGAGTTATTTGATACAACGAGACTAGGCTTTTCGCTTCCATTTGTGGAGGTGTAATGGATCTCGTCGAACTTTGTTAGTAGTTCCTTCTTTATGAATGAGATGAAGCAAAGCTTTTGCCTCCGTTTAAAAAAAACACGGCAAGAGGAATTTCTTTTATAGTAGAGCCGATAATGGAGTGAAGTCCATGCATGCAATGCCATAAGCTACAGAGTAGTAGTAGAGCACTTTACGTACAGAGCCATATTGCATAGTTCCCAATGCCCCGCCAGGCTTTTCCGGCTCCTCGGGCTTAATTGGGAGGCGCTAGTTTAAATATGCTACTAGCTGGAAGCTGCAAGCGAGGTGCGGCTAGGGCGAGCACGCGAGCCACGGGATGCTGGGAAGGAAAACCCGTTCACGTGGCTAGGCTGTCCAGTGCACCCAGATTGTGGGGCCGCACGTCCGTTTGACTTCAAAACTCAAACTACCCATGTAAAATATTGGCTCGCAGCGAAGTGTAGTAGTACTATTTTTTTTAAAAAGGCCACCGTGCGTTCGGCCGAGATCGAACCCACAAAACGAGGTATACACTCCCGCAACCACTAGTAGTACTCGTTGGAGTACAACGCAACCTAGAATCGCCTTTTGTCGCTAGTAGTACGTACATTGTTCCTTACAAGAAACCCCTAAGAGCATGGTTAATAGTATAGCCAGCTGCTGGCTATAAGCCAGTGCCATGTCATCTACAGCCCATCTTATAGCCAACATGTAGTAGTAGTTTATTTCTTATAGCCCGCTGACTCAGCTCTATTGTACTTGCTCTAATAATTCAAGAAACCAAAAAAATGCCAAGAAACTACTACCACTTGCATACGTGGCAGACTTAAGATAAGACTACCTTATCAACCATTGTACATGCTCTTACCAACAAAAATCCTCGAGTGACCTCCTACCTCCGGCCCGTCCACCTAGTCATCCTCAGCCATGGGACGCAGCTACCGCCGCCGGCAGAAGGCGAGGTCAAAACCGCCGGTGGTGCGGAACCCATGTTGCAGCAGCCCGGATGCCAGCTCCGTCCGGTACTCGCGGCCGCTAGCTAGCCAAGATAGCTCCGTCCAGTTGCTTGTCTGCAAGGTTTGCTAGCTAGATTGGCAAGGCAGCGCGGCGGCTTGCTCGCGCGCACCGCGCTAAGGCCAGCCATATGGCTCGAGCGAAGGCCAGCGCGGCGGCTTGCTCGCTCGTGAGTCACGCTCGGTCCAGGCTGCCAACCCGTGCGGAGGACAGGGCGGCGTCCGGCCCGTCCGGCAGAGCGGCAGCCAACTCGCTCATGACCGGCGCCACCGACGAACACGCATCAGTACTGTTTGAATTAATGTTCAGGAAAAATAATGATTTGAGGGGGAATAACTGGATAGAAGGTCAGATGTGGGTCCCTCGTGTCAATGGTCAAACAAAATGTGTTGGTTTAAGCTGCCTCGTCAGCACGGACATGTGGGCCAATCCTATCATAAAGGGGTTTAAACGAACCTAATCGGTAGGAGTACTAGGTAGTTTTTGGCGTGGATTAAGAAATTTTGGGTATGTTTTTGCTATTTTTTGTACAATAGATTCCTCCTAGGGCTGGCTGAAAGTGGTAGTTTTTTGTTAAATACTCTACATATTGTAAGTAGGAGTGAAAGTTAAGCTTTGGAAGCCAATAAGCAAGGCTAGTTACATAGTGCATATGTGTACATGATTGAAAGTAAATATCAACCATGAGTGACTAATATCTTGATGGAAAACTCAAAACTATGGAATACTAGGAAAAGAAATGCATGGTTGGAAATACTAGCAATGTTCATGTCCGTTGCAACGAATCATAATTAGAATAATACTTATTCACAAACTTGGTACAGAACACTCTAATTTTGATATACATATGTCACTAGAGATATATTATGTTTCAATTAGAATATATTCCTTGGGCTGTTTTGGTGAGGTCAGGGAGCGATGTGGTTAGTTTTAAGATACTAATTATGAATTTTTCTGCAAATTGGTAGACAAGTGGGATGTTGGTGAGAAAAGGCAACAACTTACCTCACAATCATTAGATGTAGATCTAATGGTCAGAAACGACGGATGGCAGACTAACCGGCATCACCAACTTAGTCTTGTGTAGGAGTACTAGCAAGATCCGTGCATTGCATGGAACATCAAGATGCATTTTTTTTATAAAACACTTGTTGTGATTTACCCTTGCGGGATTAATCCCATGTGTAAAAACTAATGATATCTCGAGAAATATGAGATAAGGTGAAGAGGAGTGGGGTGTGGTGGTGGTTGGTGGTCGAACTGAGCGGAGGCATGGGGATTGACGATGCCGGCAGCGGCCACCAGGCCAGTTTGTTCGAGAGGCTTCCTTTCTTAATTGCTCTACAATGAGGTTTGTTGGAGATAAGGATGAACGAGGGAAGGCCTTGTCTGCAAATGTGGAGAGGGGTGCGGGTATCTTTTAGTTTAATTTCCATCCGTCAGATATAGATCGAACGGTCTATATTGCAAGATGGCACACGTACCATCATCACCAACTCGGTTTTTTATAAGAGAAGAATATTAGTATGGAGATACAAACGTATTATCGATACTTGCTTCCGGTGTGGTGGATGAGGACGATCCAGTTGGCCTTCATGCCCGCCCAGTAGTGGCCGCGCATGAAGGACAGGTGGACGGGTAGTGGTAGCATGTTGAGGGGCACCCCGGCAACCTCCGTAGGATCGTCAAGTCGGTGTCTAGGCCACCTGCGAGGATCGGGCATCAGCAAGCAGGGTGTCTTGAAAAGAGCCGGCCGGTTGTAGACGAGTAGACGGTACAAAGACACCGAGCATGCGGCCAGACAGACAGTGCTGAGTAGGTCCATAGGACTACAGATCTGCTCCAAGAGAACATCGGGGAGGGAATTCCAATCGCGGCTCTACGTGTCAGTCGGTTCTGCCATTGGGGTTTTCGGTGCCTGCGAGCCAGCGGGGAAGTGGATTCGGGCGGGCGAGCGAAGAAGCTTCTCCTTGTGTGGCCGAGCAGTGAGCGGGGGGATATGCTACGTGCGAGCTACCAAGGAAGATGGCGCGGGCGGGCGAGAAGTGAGCGGGGGTAAATGGTGTGTGGCGACGATGGGGAAGAGAGGAGGAAGAAGAAGAGATGAGGAAGAAGAGTGGAAGACGGGGAAGAAAGTGCATTCAATCTCAATTCTACTACTCCCTCCATCTAGGTGTGTAAGTCACCTTACGAAAACCAAATAATCCCAAAACACTTAGGCACCGTACATTAACTCCCTTCTCGCTTTTTGTTTTGTGGCATATCAACCAATAAGATATGTGGGCTGTGCATGCTTTCAATGACTTGAGACTACCAAACATAACCGACTGATTTAGTAACACCAACACGCTGGTTCAGCTTATTAATTACATGTCCCATCTGCTGCAGTGTGTATTGTCACTTAACTGCGAAGACTAGTTGAATAGTTCTCTCTGACCGAGATGGGGAATAAATGGATCGCGAGGACTTCCTTTCTACAGTATCCCTATGCCTCTATGATCACTTCACTCATTTTGCTCCGTACCTAGTCACTTGCTGAAATCTATGGCCAAATGGACATGTCAATGGGAGGGAGTAAGCCCCATGCATGCATGCATGCATGCATACAACATGCAACACTCACACGTACACATGGACGCACGCAACACTCACGCACCCATGCGGCACACAGCACACGACGCAACACACATGCTCACGCTCAAGTGCTCAACCTACTCCCTACATCCGTGAAAGACCGTACATTTAGAGATTTACACATTGACCAGGGCATAATTAACGCCCAAAAGTAGCAGACTTATGTGTGCATGCGACCATTGAGATAAGAAGATTAAATGAAGGCCGTTGCATGCTGTAATTAAGGATATACATGTAGCCTATACCTATAGCACAAGTTGGTGCATTAGTCAATCAATATCGATTTAGATTAAAGGCTAAACACATTGGAAGTGTAGATGTACATCATGTAGTACACTCTTTGTTGGAAGACCAAGGGAGGACACGTGCATGCACTCACATACACAGCCAGGGCGGTTCGCGCGCAAGGGTTGGACTCGTGTCGCGCCTGCGTAAAGTTTTATTTAACTGATTTCTTTGCTCTGCCAACTGACAGGTGGGACCCAGAAACCAGGTGAAAATTTAACCAGTCAACAAAGTGCCATGTCGACTATGTGGCCGGTCAGTAGGGCGCAATACGGTGCTCTATGATGAGCTAGTGATCGCATAATCGCCGCACAACTATATATAGTGACCGTAAAGAGCGTACTGTTGCATACGTTGACCGCCAGTGTATTTTTCTCGTTTCAAATTAAGCCATATTAATCGGAAAGGACGCAGTATGTTCTACTACTACTAGTACTGCTTTGATGTGTCCCGTCAACTCGCCGAATGAGGAGAAGCTTGCTTAGTACGCCTCTCCCTCGCCCACGCGCATGGTGGTTCGCAGGACAAGTTGAGGGTTTTGACTACAGCGCCCTCTCCCTCTCCATCTCCCTCTCCCTCGGCCTCGCCCTCGTGGTGGACATGCAGCAGTTCAATCGGTGTCAGATTGCCAGAAGCATATTGTACTGTAGTATCATCATTGTTGGACCTTCTGAAGAGGCGAAGAGCCAAGTGCAAGGTTCACACGAGTATGAACTGTTGAACCTCCTGAAGAGGCAAAGATCCAAGCGCAAGGTTTTATAGGAGTTGTCGTCCTAGTAGGAATGTACTAGTACAACTATAGCGAACGATGCTACTGTATGATGCCGCCAAGTCACGTATATCCAAAGCTGTGCCACCTTTTTTTTTCTCAAAGAGCGTGTTGGAGCCCGTGCAACAACCACACAAGTTGCACGTACACATAACACATTTACTAGTAATAAATTCTAAAGACAAATGCCAGTATGCCACACAAGTTCATCTCCAACTCATGTGATAAATTTGTGCACGACTAGTCTACATATATTCACAGCGCGACCGTTCACAATTACCGTACTCCACATACACCTTATAGATGGGCTACATGTCCTCCTCCAGGTTCCAGTCCCAGGTGTTCTTCATGGATGGCATGATCCATAGCGGTGGGCAACGAGAATCATTGTCGCAGCTTTCTAGTCCAGTTCCACACGATGGAGACTCATCCAAGCTGAAGCGGCATAAATCAGGGATAGCGTGTCCCAGCATGTCGTTCATCCGGCGGTGCGCACTGAAGACACAACCATGCTTCATGAACGGCAGGCCTTCCCTGTCATGCACGGAAGGTGGCATCCGCTTCCCAATGGGGTAGCTGTCCCCGATGAAAAGCGAGTACTCTCCAAGAGTGTTCCTCAGCACCCATGTAGCATCACGGGGGTCGAACTCGGTGCCGTTCATCTGGTACACGCGGCATCCCAGATCTGGACACATGGTGATGTACATAGTCAAGGTCCATGCATAATAATGTTGTGCTCAAATGTGGCGGTCAGTAATACTATGCAGCAAATAGTACTACTCCGGTATAGAGGAAGTAAAATAACAGGCTTATTATATATAGCCACTCTTGGCTACATGGATGAGATAGTAAGACATGGAAAAACAAAAATGGTGGCAGCTAGTGGGTTCAAGTCTTCAAGGGCCTAGCTAACTATACGCGTCCTCCAAGGTAAAAAGTACTCCTACTAGTACTACAAAGTATACTACTAGTACATCAATGAAAGAGAAGGCGAGAGGGTTAAAAAATGAAATACCTGGGTAGATGGTGACAGTCAATTGTGGTAGATTATGTGACCATGTTGCACATCCGTGGTATCATGGGTAACGACTGCTAAGATAGTTGATCCCAATATGCCAAAGCCAGCTACAAGGTTCTAGGTTAGACCGAATCACGGATGCAAATGCACATCCAGGATCGGCGATCTTATTTTGATCAGGGGATGACTGGTCCCTGCAAAATAATGGAGTACCATTAGGGATGCAAATGATGGTTTGTGCATTTCGTTTGTAATCTCCCGTACCGTAGGATGTCAACCAGATGAAACAAGTCCCCTGGCTTGTCACCGCGAAGATGCGGCCTAGATGGCGCACGGCGTCTTCGAATGTGTAGGGGTACAAATCTGCCGCCGCCAACATGCGCCAGCCTCTGCCGTTACTGCCTCCTGCATTGATGGCAATCCTTATGTCGAACACCGCGATGAGATAGTAATCGTCGTAGCTGCGTCGCTTTGTTGGCGGGTCCGCAATTGCTATATTCTTCAATCTCATGTAGGCATAATCATACATATTCTTGCCCAGCCAGTTCGGAAGGCCGATCCCAATGGTGGAGAGGGGGCCTACCGGAACGGCCGCACTGCTGTGGATGTTGTGCAAAATGATGGTGGTATCCGTCCGGAGGTATGCAAGCCAATCTTCGTTGGCACCGACCCAGACCTATATATAAGATGATGGGCAGCGGAGAAATTATGGGATGGAAATGGAATAACTATGTACTACATGATCAAACTCCATTACTGACCTGCTCATCGGACAAAATCCGACTACCTCTCAACGCCGCCAACTCTAGCGGAGTCAACGTGCAACCATGGCCAGGGAGCGGTGGACTGTTCGAAGGATTGTCCCATAGAAGAACCTTCTCCTCGAGGATGCATGGAAGACCAACAAGCATGGCCCGTTTAAGCAGTGTATTGAAAAAGTTGGTGCAAGAAGCACCGAGTCTTGCGGCGGTGAGGACGTCGGAGCAGCGTGCGATTTCTCCCACAGGATCGTCGTCCAAGGTCTCCCAGCCCCGACGAGGAGGAGAACCGCCTGGCGAATCCATGGGAGCAGCGATGAACTGCCTTCTCTTCGGGGGGAGGGGAACTGGCGAAGAGGAGATAAGAGCATAGTAACCGTAGGGCCTCGTCCCTTCCAACTGTAGATCGTTCCTCAGCGAAGGGGTGAGCCTATTATTTACTAGTACTCCCTTCGATTCTTTTTACTCTATGCATAAGAGCAGACCCGGATACCAAGGCAGGGGCTCGCTACATGCTTTCTGGATGGAAATACCCCTGGCGCGTGGATGGGAGGAGTTAGCAGCTATAAATGCCCCATGCAGCCCATTGGCTGTCCGCCCGCGTTCTCCTCTCTCTACATGCTGCATGGATGTCTCCCTCTCTCTCACATGACTGCATGCGGTGGCACTGGCCTATGAGAAGCTCACGTGGAGATAGCAATCTTCTCTCCAGAAGTGATTTTTTTTGAAAGAAAGGGATTATGGAACATTATGGGATTGCATTATACTGTAAATAATAGCCCCAGTAAGAAATTTTTGGCACTAGGTAGTAGTTTTTGGCGTGGATTAAGAAATTTTGGGTATGTTTTTGCCATTTTTGGTACACGCCAACTAGTGTCAAAAAAGGTCTTACATTATGTGACGGAGGAGTACGTACTTGTACTGTAGCAGTACTAGTACTACTTTTCTCAACTAGTAGTGCGATGTACTGTACTTCTAGTCTAGTCTAGTATAGTGCACCAGTTTTGAACTCTTGAATCTCAGGGCCAAGGAGCTACAGTTGGAAGTGGAGGGTACTACTGTTCTCTAGAACCATCGCTGTACTATCAATGCAGGGGAAGTACACCTGCGTAGTGGCCTAGTGGTTACTCTCGGTGCTCTATTCAGCCACTCCTCTCACGTAGCTGGCCTACTCAGCCGCTCCTCTCACGCACACACTAGTAGCCAATTTATCAGCGACGGTTACTGCGGGGGCAGAACATTTGAGTTATTTGATACAACGAGACTAGGCTTTTCGCTTCCATTTGTGGAGGTGTAATGGATCTCGTCGAACTTTGTTAGTAGTTCCTTCTTTATGAATGAGATGAAGCAAAGCTTTTGCCTCCGTTTCAAAAAAAACACGGCAAGAGGAATTTCTTTTATAGTAGAGCCGATAATGGAGTGAAGTCCATGCATGCAATGCCATAAGCTACAAAGTAGTAGTAGAGCACTTTACGTACAGAGCCATATTGCATAGTTCCCAATGCCCAGCCAGGCTTTTCTGGCTCCTCGGGCTTAATTGGGAGGCGCTAGTTTAAATATGCTACTAGCTGGAAGCTGCAAGCAAGGTGCGGCTAGGGCGAGCACGCGAGCCATGGGATGCTGGGAAGGAAAACCCGTTCACGTGGCTAGGCTGTCCAGTGCACCCAGATTGTGGGGCCGCACGTCCGTTTGACTTCAAAACTCAAACTACCCATGTAAAATATTGGCTCGCAGCGAAGTGTAGTAGTACTATTTTTGAAAAAAGGCCGCTGTGCGTTCGGCCGGGATCGAACCCAGAAAACGAGGTATACACTCCCGCAACCACTAGTAGTACTCGTTGGAGTACAACGCAACCTAGAATCGCCTTTTATCGCTAGTAGTACGTACATTGTTCCTTACAAGAAACCCCTAAGAGCATGGTTAATAGTATAGCCAGCTGCTGGCTATAAGCCAGTGCCATGTCATCTACAGCCCATCTTATAGCCAACATGTAGTAGTAGTTTATTTCTTATAGCCCGCTGACTCAGCTCTATTGTACTTGCTCTAATAATGCAAGAAACCAAAAAATGCCAAAAACTACTACCACTTGCATACGTGGCAGACTTAAGATAAGACTACCTTATCAACCATTGTACATGCTCTTACCAACAAAAATCCTCGAGTGACCTCCTACCTCCGGCCCGTCCACCTAGTCATCCTCGGCCATGGGACGCAGCTACCGCCGCCGGCAGAAGGCGAGGTCAAAACCGCCAGTGGTGCGGAACCCATGTTGCAGGAGCCCGGATGCCAGCTCCGTCCGGTACTCGCGGCTGCTAGCTAGCCAAGATAGCTCCGTCCATTTGCTTGTCTGCAAGGTTTGCTAGCTAGATTGGCAAGGCAGCGCGGCGGCTTGCTCGCGCGCACCGCGCTAAGGCTAGCCATCTGGCTCGAGCGAAGGCCAGCGCGGCGGCTTGCTCGCTCGTGAGTCACGCTCGGGCCAGCCTGCCAACCCGTGCGGAGGCCAGCGCGGCGTCCGGCCCGTCCGGCGGAGCGGCGGCCAACTCGCTCATCACCGGCGCCACCAACGAACACGCATCAGTACTGTTTGAATTAATGTTCAGGAAAAATAATGATTTGAGGGGGAATAACTGGATAGAAGGTCAGATGTGGGTCCCTCGTGTCAACGGTCAAACAAAATGTGTTGGTTTAAGCTGCCTCGTCAGCACGGACATGTGGACCAACCCTGTCATAAATGGGTTTAAACGAACCTAATCGGTAGGAGTACTAGGTAGTTTTTGGCGTGGATTAAGAAATTTTGGGTATGTTTTTGCTATTTTTTGTACAATAGATTCCTCCTAGGGCTGGTTGAAAGTGGTAGTTTTTTGTTATATACTCTACATATTGCAAGTAGGAGTGAAAGTTAAGCTTTGGAAGCCAATAAGCAAGCCTAGTTACATAGTGCATATGTGTACATGATTGAAAGTAAATATCAACCATGAGTGACTAATATCTTGATGGAAAACTCAAAACTATGGAATACTAGGAAAAGAAATGCATGGTTGGAAATACTAGCAATGTTCATGTCCGTTGCAACGAATCATAATTAGAATAACACTTATTCACAAACTTGGTACAGAACACTCTAATTTTGATATACATATGTCACTAGAGATATATTATGTTTCAATTAGAATATATTCCTTGGGCTGTTTTGGTGAGGTCAGGGAGGGATGTGGTTAGTTTTAAGATACTAATTATGAATTTTTCTGCAAATTGGTAGACAAGTGGGATGTTGGTGAGAAAAGGCAACAACTTACCTCACAATCATTAGATGTAGATCTAATGGTCAGAAACGACGGATGGCAGACTAACCAGCATCACTAACTTAGTCTTGTGTAGGAGTACTAGCAAGATCCGTGCATTACACAGAACATCAAGATGCATTTTTTTATAAAACACTTGTTGTGATTTACCCTTGCGGGAGTAATCCCATGTGTAAAAACTAATGATATCTCGAGAAATATGAGATAAGGTGAAGAGGAGTGGGGTGTGGTGGTGGTTGGTGGTCGAACTGAGCGGAGGCATGGGGATTGACGACGCCGGCAGCGGCCACCAGGCCAGTTTGTTCGAGAGGCTTACTTTCTTAATTGCTCAACAATGAGGTTTGTTGGAGATAAGGATGAACGAGGGAAGGCCTTGTCTGCAAATGTGGAGAGGGGTGCGGGTATCTTTTAGTTTAATTTCCATCCATCAGATATAGATCAGACGGTCTATATTGCAAGATGGCACACGTACCATCATCACCAACTCGGTTTTTTATAAGAGAAGAAATATAAGTATGGAGATACAAATGTATTATCGATACTTGCTTCCGTAAACTAGCATCTACCTTCTATTCAACGCCTCGGCATATGGGCCCTTAGCACAATGACTTCTCGACTGTGTAAAACAAAGATTTTCCCGTCGCCGACAAGGAGGGGGTGACGGCGGCACGCTTTTTGGCTTGCTCTAGTCCTAGTAGTCATACTAGGTGGTCTAAGCACTTGTAGTTTTATTCTTTTTCACGTCTCGTGTTCGCTGTACTGCCACGACTATTCATTGATAGACGGTAAGTTATTCACGGGGAAACCCTTGTTGAGTGTGTTTGCGAGAGAGAGAGAGAGAGAGAGAGAGAGAGAATGTGTGCGTGTGTGATATGTTAGAGACTAAGGCAATGATAACATATTCTTTGTGTCTATGTGTGTGGAGGATAGAGAGAGACATGTACATGGGGCTTTGTGTTGTGTAACGTGGAGACACATATACATAATTAGAGAGTGAGTGTGTGAGATACACATGCAGACATGAGGAGATATGAGGATCCAGGTAAATGGGTGTTTGTGCGTGTCTGTGTGTGTTTGTGCACGCGTTTGTGTGTGAGAGGGAGAGAGTGTATGTGGAGTAGAGAGACCACTGATGATGTAAACCTAGTATAAGGGAAGGGGGAATGGTGTGACATGTGTAGTAGCGAGATAGCACGGGTGCGGGTAGGGGGAACAGACTATTTGGAAGAGACATCGAGTGTGTGTGGGGGAGAGGGGTGTGAGAGAGAGAAAGAGAGAGCTAGCGCCGAAGAGAGAGAGAGAGAGAGAGAGAGAGAGAGAGAGAGGAAGAGAGGGGGCGAGAGGGGTCGTTTGTGTCCATAAATGGCGTATAGATAGGGAGATAATGTTGATGTTGTCCGAAATTGGCCTATGAACGGAGACGCAAGGGAATTGAGTCATCGTGTGTGTGATAGGGACTTCATGAGAGAGCTAGAATAGATGGTGTAGAGAACAATGTGCGAAATCGAGAACGATTATACATTAGGGAGCTATGCAAAGAGTCACGACATATATGTATACAGGGAAGGAGCTGGGACGGGTCGCATGTGGGAGAGATAGAAAGAGGAGAGTGGTGCACAAGGAGACAAAGTGTGCTTGTTTGCAGTGGGGGTGGTGTGTGAGGTGAGTGCGCGAGAACCATATAACTAGGGAGATAGACATTTGGGGGCGACATTTTGTGTGTATGGGAAATATACACTCTACATAGTGCGTGTGCTTGGGTAAGAGAGATAGCGGGAGACCTAGAGAGTGAGGGAAGAGATGTGTGCATGCCCGAGAGACAAAGTGATAGAGACCTATGTTGGGGTCCGGACCTTACAAGAGAGAGGGGTGTTAATGTGCTCGTGTGTTGGTATTTGGGGGAGAGAACGACTTCTCTGTGTGTGTGTGTGTGTGTGTGGTGGGGGGGGGTTGACTTCAGATAAAGAGTGAGGTGTCTATATTTGAGGGACTTTAGCATAATTGAGATATTGTGCACTCATGGTTGATCAATTTGTTTCACAGTTTATACTATGAGATAACGATACTTTTGAACATGCGTGATATACCTTGATGTACCAGAATTACAAACCTAAGATTGGAATTTTGGAATTCGACTCCATCATCAGCTTTTGTAATTCATTTAAACGGAGGTACATTTTTAAGCCGGGATTTCGTGATTTCAAATTCATATATCAAACCTAGAGATATACACATACGGGCATGTTCAAACTTTATAATCATCCACTTTATTCATACACATACACATTTTTGCTTTTGTCATCATATTTAGGATAAACACATTTGGAATTTCATTTGAATTGGACCGTATGATGGTATTTTCTTGTAGTAGCTCAATGATCCATATTTGAATTGAATGGACAATCTAAGTTTCGAGTTGGAGACATTCATTTTCAGAACTTGCACATTTTTTGCGTGCAAAACAAACAAATTGTCGGCCATGATATCATAGTCGGCCATACGAGAGCAGAATACTAATACTTTTGGGTGCCAAAAGCTTTCAAACTTCCCGCTCACATCAAAATATCACGCGCCCGAAAGTTTAGCCCTGTGATATTCCTATTTTACCCCTGCCACATGAACGGAAAAGGGCTGCTTTGGTAACTCCATTGTTTTCCCCTCTTTGCCCCCAACATTCTTCCCCAGAGCCCCTCCCCTTCCCTCCCCGACCCCCCCAACCACGGGAAGCCGCCGAATCTAGTCCTCCGCCGCAGCGGTGGACCTCACACCCCGCCGGATCTACCTTCCGCACCTTGGAACCCCCAACTGCCAACTCACCACTTCACCGAAGCCGCTTCAGCGACTGGCTTGTCCACCGCTCCAGATCTCCTTGACCGCCATCATGGTCCACCGCACCAGATCTGCTTAACCGGGGCCCTCGTCCACCACAGCGTAGGCCCTTCACTGACGCCCTCGTCCGCCCCTTCGTTGGCCCTTCATACAAGCCCTCGTCCACCGCAACAGATCCGCCTCACAGAAAGCACTATACAACGCGCCCGCCGAAGCCTTCCTCCACCGCACCGGACCCGCTCCACGGATGCCATATTCAACTCCACCGACCCTACTTTACCGATGCGGCGGCCTCATCAGGTTATTTCGATTTGTACTCCTTCGGTTTTTCTCTATCGTGCAACTGTTCACTTACCACAGATGAGCTTTCTTGTATGTCGACAGGCGCCGCAACCGTAGCACCGGAGCCGCTTCAGCGACGGCGGCAGCCGACCCAAACTCAACCGCAACACGAGCACCATTGACGATCCTTAGCTATCAAGTATGACAACGATACCCATACGCCACCGAGAATCAGGTACTATTATCCAACGTCCGGCGCCTACGTTCACTTTCCTAGCATAAGCACCGCACCTTTGAATTTCTTCAGGGCATCATTTAGTTTTTCATGAGACGTGTTATTCTGCTTGCACCTGTAGGGCCATACTTCTGGCAGTGAACATGTTACATGTGCTAAATTACATACAAGTGCACATATAGTTAATATGCTTTAGTTTTGTTCTGATGCCACCTGTTGGTTCCATCAGACTGCTTAATGTTCTCTATGCTTAATTACACATCAGCAAACTAGCATGTGGTTCCGCTGCTTTTTGTTCGTTTTACCCTACATTTTCTGATACTAGCTATTACATCACTGCTCCGAGCCTCTGTTCATTACTTGTTTGTGTGTTCTTGATCTTCCCAAGTTGCATGACTAATTTGATGCTTCTATTAATTATGGAGCTGCCAACCCCATCAAGCAAAATATTTGTTCTTTTCGGGCTGGCACCTCGAACAAGCATAAAAATAGAGGGAAGCATATATACTCCCTCCGATTCTATTTACTCTGCCCATAACTCTTGACCCGCATACCAAGGAGGGAACTGGCTTAATTTTTCTGGACTAATTTGCCAATGAATTAGGGCAGAGGCGGATGGGGCGGGGCACAAAAGGAAAGCAGTGCTAGGAATCGGCAACACACAGACTAATACGAGAAAACTGAGAAAAAGTTATACGCAAAGTAAAAAGAATCGGAGGGAGTATTGTCATGTATGCACACGCCCTTCTTTCATTAGTTTAGATGAACCATTGATGATCAATTCGGACCAGTGCATGCGATTAAAATTAATTTTACCTAAATAGATGGTGCAGAATAAACTACAACAACTAGATTTGCAACCACGGGATGCTGACGATATCTTCAAAGAACATTGCAATAGCAGTTAGGCTTCACAGCAACATATGGTAAGCCAATGTGTTTTAGTACATGTGAAATGTAATGCGAGTGGGCTACTTTCTTGGCTTGTGCCCTCAACGTGTAATCCTACCGAATTACAAATAGTTCAGTTGTCTACTTTGCGGTATTGCTTGATTCGAATGCTTATTTGTTGTTACGCTATACCTGAGTTGGCCAATATGTTAGCAGTGCCTGCTGTACTATCGTAAATAAATGCATGCCTATTTCATTTGAGTCCTTAACTTTTCCTCTCAACTTCATCACATGACTGTCTTCGTAGTTTATATGAGGCCACACTGATAAGTGCTTTCTCAGATTATTTCAACTGCTTAGATACCTTGGCAACTTAAATATAGCGGTTGTACACTCCCTTTCAACTAGGGATGTCAACTGGGTCCGGTTTAATCCCGATTAAAGTCCACTAGTGGTATGATAGTTCAAAAGAGTTTTTGTTTTTTTTGAGGGAAATGAACTAGGGAGGTAGCAAAAACTAACTAGATGGGACTGGCGGATTTTGTTTATTTGCCACTTACATCCCTAGTTTCATCTTACCATTTTAATTTCTTTTCGGCTGATGCTGCTTCGAACCATTTAAATATAGTTTGCCATGCTCGGCAATAATTCATCCGTCGTTTACCATGTAAGCTTACTGCCTGGATCATACGATAACTATCTCTTACTGATGTCCAGCAGAAACCTTTCAGGATGCCGTTCACACTAGGACACAATGTACAACCCCAGAATCTATTTGTGGAAGCAGTGCGCCATCCATGTTACCAGATGGTAGTAGTTTAGAGGCAACACCGCCGGAGAGCAGTCTGAGCACAAATTTATAGTGCTTGAGGCTCTACTAGAGGTAGAAAGAGATGGTGTGGCTGCCATGAATGAGGTAATATTTATCTTGAGGTTGGAAATTACGGAATTAGTGGCACACATTATGCAAGCAACCCAAGAATTGGAGGAAGTAAGAATGTTGCATTTGAAGACAGAGGAGATCCTGCTGTTTCTGCTATCTGACGCCCAAGATAATCTCGGTTCTTCTTTAGATACCAGTTCAAATTTTCATTAGATTATTGTACTTGCATGTTGTGTCATGTCTCTGAAAGGATTATGTTGCAAGACCGCCTATGTTGTCCATGTGTTGTAATGATCAGAATTTTTTAGGCGAGGTAATCCTTAGAACTTGTATGATTGACATAAGGTGAACTGTTTGTCGTGTGAGCATATTGTATTGGATGAAATAACTGTTTGACTCAGAGTGTATCCAACCTACTGAATTCGAAGATCACGGCATTTCTAAATCATAATCATATATACAGGTGGAATAAATCTTTGTTGTCGTTTTGAAGAAATAAATAACAAAATGTATAATTATCTGTGGATATTCGTAATCGAATACAAATTGGATTTGAATTTACTTTGCCAGGTCCCAGGGAAAACGTGAATGCTAATTCTCCCAAGTTTTGAACGAAGCGGCTAAACACCCACTATAATTTGTGGGCTGCTCGAAGCAAGTGTTTGTGAGATGGAAATTACTGTCTACCCCTGACACTTGACATCCTTATCGACAGGATTTACACTGTTGTCGATAGGGGTAGACTAGTAACTTCAATCAGACGTGACACGACGGCCTTTGAGCCCATTCAGACACGGTGGGCGCCAAACATGGGCAGAAAACACATTTGATTCAACCTCGTCCGAAAGACATGTGTCTCTTCCTCCATTTCCCCATTCATACACGGTGGGCGGCAAAACAAACTCTCCTCGTCCGAAATCGATGTAGGCTTATATTTTAAATAGGGGCAGATGTGTAGCTTCCATCAGACGTGACACAACCGCCCTACCTGTCAGCTTCGTTCATACACCGTGGGCGCCAACCGTGGGCAGCAAAACACCCTCTCCTCGCCCAAAATAGTTACCGGCAAATATTAGGGAGATGCGAGATTACCGTCCTATCCCCAACTGACGCGATGTCCGAAATTTTAAACGGGGGATAAGTTTGTAACTTTTCCCCATTTCAGAGAAGCGTGTCCCAAAGTTTGAGATCCCCCCTCCCCTCCATTTTCCCGTTCATACACCGTCGGCGGCATGACAACCTCCGCACTACGGCCAGCCTCCTCCGTCCGCCACCCCATCCTCCACCTTGCCGGAGCCGCTACCCCTACCCCATCGTCCACTGTAAGAGATGGACGTCTCTCATCCACGACACTGGACCAACATTCTTTCACCGCCTCCTCTCGCTTCATCGGCGCCGTCGTCCACCTTGCCGTTGCCGCTCCTACTACCGCCTCGTCCATGGCAACAGGATATATCCCCCGACCCGGCCGTCTGCCGTCTAAAGTCTTATTCCCCGCCGCCGACAACCATCGCACCCGCAGCACCCTCAACGTATCAGCATAGGCCTACACGGCGTCACAAGAGAGGTAGTACTCTTCCATATGTGCTTAAGTTATTGATCTCACCCGGAAAATAGATCGTAATTTGTTTACTGTACTTTTCTTGTCCGTACCAAATCGTAGTGGCTAGTTGAAAGCAAACATTGGTTGCAAAGTAGCTTTGTCCGGTTTGCACCTTCAGATCCGCCATGGCACGGGCACTATACTCGTAAAGCTTATGGTTTCCCCCCTTTATATTCACTACCATCATCGTAGGTGCTTCGTGTCGTGCTAGCACTGCTCCTCAAGACCTCAACCCAAAGCTTACGTGTTGAATACGAATCTGATATGATGCTCATATCACTAAAACAGAGAACGTTTAATTGGTCACCTAATGCTCATATATTCGTTTTGAAAAGCATGTGCGCCACCCACTGGTCCAGCTAGTTCCACTTTCCTGATTTTCTCTTGATGCTTAGGGTTTTCCCCTTTTATCTACTCTACTATGATCTACGTAGGTGCTTTCTGTCGTACTAGCATTATTCCACCCGTCAAGCTAAACAACACAACACTCAGATTCGAAAGCTTAGTTGTTCAAATATGATTGCGATATGATACTGATATTAGTTAACCAACACATTTAATTGGTTAGCTAAAGGTCCCACTTGAGTTTCCAAATGCATGTCGCGACATATAGAGAGACAACATAATTGCATTTCTTTTTCACTTGGTGACCGTACTTTCTTGTCCATACCAAATCTTAGTTGTTATTTCAAAGCAAATATCGGTTGCTAACTACCCTTTGCGTGGTTTCCAGCTTCAGATCTGCCATCCCACTGCCACGGTCAACAGTGTACTCATCATGCTTATGTTTTCCCCATTTTATGATGACCACAATCAGCCTACGTGGTTCGTGTCGTAATAGCACTGCTCCACCCATCGAGCTAAACAAGCTTAGTTGTACAAATTCACATATGATATTATTGCTGATATTAGTAAAACTAAGAGATGTTTAATTGGTTAGCTAAATGTTCGTACTTTAGCTTCGAAATGCATGTGAGCCACATATGGAGAGACCGGAAAGAATAGTATTTCTCTGTGCGCTCTGGTTCATCATGGGTGGCCAACCGACACTGTATTAAAAGACTTGTAATATCTTCAATCTACTTGCTCTTCTGCTCTTCTTTAAGATGATACTCTTCTCTTGCGGTCGACTGGTCAGGTCGAGTTGTTCTCCCTTAGTATATTTTGAATCTGTCAGGTGAGGTCGAGTTGTTCTTCTTTACTATATGTTGAAGCTATCATCTGCGAAGTGTCATCACTTCTGGAGCTCTCATATTTTGAGTAGTAGGCCACATTATATTAATGCACAGAACAAATTACAGCATGCATGGCATCTTTTAAAAGAATTGCAGAGATAGCACAAAGGGGTTTACAGGGAGGCAGTATTGGATTAGAATCACTTCTGCATTACAAAGAAAATCTCACTTGTTTTTATGTTTTCATGCATGTCAGATATTGAACATTATCAAAATGAATATGAGAATGGGTGCATGAGAGGAATATTGCGGAATGATCCACTGCCTAACAAACTTGGCATGGTGGAGGATGGCCTATCTTATTCACCCATCAAGGTGCTTGCTCTAACTTTGCAAAGTTGTATTGGTCGCACATATTTTTCTTCTGACCTCTTGCATTACTTCTACTTTGTTACACCATCTGCTTAGTTTAAGCATCATATATGAGTATATGCCATACCTATCCATTTTCTGTACCTATTCCATGTGCCGTCACACTATGTTTTTCCAGTCAAATGTTGTTCTTTCGCAATAGGTGTCCAAAAGGAAGAGGGTGAGTGCAGGTCGTCAAGGAGTACAAACTAGGTATTTGGAAAAGGTAGTGATACCTGTTAAATCAGATAGATCAGCAGCCACAGAAAACACAGGCCCAACTGTACCACACTTTACCCCTACTCTAGTGGCCAAACCCCTATTAGAACTGCTGGGAGCCCAGCGTCAGGTACTGTCTATGATATCAATTCAAAATTTGAACTCCTAAATTTCTGCTTGTGCCTTACCTTCTCTCTTGTATGAAAACTAATTTCAGATGAATCTCCTTGCTCAAAGGATCATACGATCTCAAAACAATAATGGGCTCTGCATTGCTCTTGTCAGTACCTCTCTCCCTTTTTTCCTTGTAATGCTGTACTTAATTAATTGCTATTTGATTATGTATCATCAGTCTGCACCTAAGCTTCATTATCCTCTGTTTCTTCCAATATTATTTGATCTATATTTACTCTTTGCAAAATGTAGAATAGTGGCAACGCTTATAAAGAATTTTCTTTGGGGAATTTATTGAATTATCCTTCCATCAACATGGAGAAGGGCTTTGTCCAGCCCGTGTTAACATGTAATGTAAGTTCATACTTCTCAAGCCTTCAAACTTTGTTCTAGTATAGATTTGGATAGGCATGATTTCCTCCACTGTTGTTTGCTTTGCTGTTTACATCTGATTGGCTGTTTGCAACAACTACCAGTTTCAAATTGTAGTTGTAAAAACATGTTCCTTATGCAGAACAGATCCATTTATTTTCTTATATAATTGTGAAACCTGTTACGTGTCTCCTTGTTTCTCTTTTAGACTCGTATCTCTTATGCTAGGCAGAACTTTAGGGAAGATAGTGAGCCAAACCATCTTGAGGACAGGGAGATGACCCCAAGGTCCTGTCTTGATGAAGACAGTGAGTTGAAGCTACTCACCAGCAGGTGTGAGACAACCTCTGTGCAGTTGCTGCCTCAATCAGTTCGACTTCTTCAGTCTCGACTTAAAGCGGAAAGGCTTGCTTCAGCTCAGCTCCGACTTGAAGTCAAAGATGCAATGAAGATGTCAGAGGACTGCTGTGCGCACCATCATGCCTTAAATCTAGTGTTGATGCATCTATCGTTGACACAACTGAGGTCTACTCAGCTTCTTTAGCTGTTTGGGGGGGGGGGGGCGACCTGGCCAGGCCTAGTGCCTTCTGAAGTGCTCTCTGTTTTGTATAGTCTTTTGTCGCCGCGTTTATTTGCACTGGTGGCGAACTTTGATGCCGAGTGGATGTAATATGTGTGATAGCCGTGATAGGCTAGTATAAGTTGCTTGCTTATTTATTTCCTTGTTGTCTTGTTTATTTGTTTGCTTCTAGTCATTGCAGTTCTTTTTCCGCGGTTTGCTAGTGGCTACAATAACCTATTTTTTAAAACTAGGCCACAATAACCATGGGCTAATATTTACTGTAGTGACACTGGGCCTCCTACGGGCCGTAGAAACAGTGGGCCTTCTACGGGCCGTAGAAACAGTGGGCCTTCTACGGGCCATAGAAACAATGGGCCTTCTACGGATCGTATCATCAATGGGCCTTATACGGGCAGTATGATCGATGGCCAAACATGGGCCAATAACAGGCCGCATTATGGCCGTAAATGGGCTAGAGTTGGAATCGTCCGTTCATGGGCCGACCATAATGGGCCATGTTAATAGGACGTATTTGATGACGCTATGAAAACGGCCCAACATATTAACAAACCACAAACGGGCCGACTGTAACCACGGGCTGAATTTGGCCCACAAGCAGAAAATGACAGTAACGGGCCGTAAGTAAACGAATGCTGGAAATGAGCCCAAGAATAAATGGGCTCTGAGAAGGCCGAAAGATAACATGGGCTGGAAACGGCCCAATGGAATAACGGGCCGTTAATGGGTATAAAGTGATACACTGTTCATTACGGGCCAGTTTCACCATGGGTCGTTAATGGGTGTAAAGTGATACACTGTTCATTACGGGCCAGTTTCACCACGGGCCGTTAGTAGGCCAAGAGTTACATAGGGCCTCATATGGGCCGAAAGACGTCATGGGCCATACAAGGGCCAGAAGTGAAAATGGGCTGGAATAATATTGGATGGCCCAGATGACGCTACTGGGCCTAATTTGGATAGGGCATAACGGGCCTTGGGTTAGCGGGCTGTAAATGGGCTATATTCGAACCTGCCATTAACAGGCTTTCCATGGGCCGGCCTGCCAGATTTTGACCAAGTCAGATGGGCCGACCTTTTCACAGGAATGGGCCTCTGTTGGGCCGTGCCAGGTGTTGACGTATCATAGGCGCCTTCCGTCCAATGAGTGGTTGACATCTGTCCCAACGATGAGCTGACACGTGTTTCCTCCAGCCAATGATGATTTTACACGTGGAAATTTCCCATTGGTCGGGGCTGTTAACGGGTTATCGGATCCAAAACCCGACCCGATAGCTTAACGGCGTTCCGTTATGATGGATGCCACGTGTCGGTCACCCTTGACGAAAGAACTTCTGTGATGCGTGATTTATCATCATGGAAGTGGACACTTCCATGATGATAATTTTGGTAATGTCATGGAACACTTCTACGACAGCACAGGTATGACTATCTTGATTCTATCATAAATTTGTCATGGATGTACATGCATGACAAATAAAGCGACCTACTGTGACAAACACGTATCATCACGTAAGTGAATTTTTTTGTAGTGACAGAAGGTTGCGGTGGTGGAATTAGGTTTTCGCGGTGCTCCTGGATGTTTGGGGGGTACATGGATATATATAGGAGGAAGAAGTGCATCGGTGGAGCAATGGAGGGCCCACGAGGGTAGAGGGCGTGCCCAGGGGGGTAGGCGTGCCCCCATGCCTCGTGCCTTCCTCCCTTGTTTCTTGACGCCCAATCCAAGTCTCCTGGATCACGTTTGTTGAGAAAATCACGTTCCCGAAGGTTTCATTCCGTTTGGACTCCGTTTGATATTCCTTTTCTTCGAAACCCTAAAATAGGCAAAAAACAGCAATTTGGGCTGGGCTTCCGGTTAGTAGGTTAGTCCCAAAAATGATATAAAAGTGTAAAATAAAGCCCATTGACATCCAAAATAGATAATATAATAGCATGGAGCAATCAAAAATTATAGATACGTTGGAGACGTATCAGGCGTCGCCCCCCTCCCCAAGTCTAATTCGGACTCCTCCCTTGGGGAGGGGGCGCCACCCCTTGTGGGCTGGCCTACCTCCCTCCTATGGCCCATATGGCCCATGTCTTCCCCCCCCCCCCCCGGGGGGGGGGGGGGGGGGTTCCAGTAACCCCCCGGTACTCTGATACATACCTGATACATTCCGAAACACTTCCGGTGTCCGAATACTATCATCCAATATATCAATCTTCACCTCTCGACTATTTCGAGACTCCTCGTCCTATCCATGATCTCATCCGGGACTCTGAACAATCTTTGGCCACCAAATCACATAACTCATAATACAAATCATCATTGAACGTTAAGCATGCGCACCCTACGGGTTCAAGAACTATGTAGACATGACACCTCTCCGGTCAATATCCAATAGCGGAACCTAGATGCTCATATTGGTCCCTACATATTCTACGATGATCTTTATCGGTCAAATCGTAATGACAACATATGCCATTCCCTTTGTCATCGGTATGTTACTTTCCTGAGGTTCGATCATCAGTATCTTCATACCTAGTTCAATCGCGTTACCGGCAAGTCTCTTTACTCGTTCCATAATGCATCATCGTGCAACTAACTCAATAGTCACATTCCTTGCAAGGCTTATCATGATGTGCATTATCGAGAGGGCCCAGAGATACCTCTCCGATACTCAAAGTGACAAATCCTAATCTCAATCTATGCCACCCCAACAAACACTTTTGGAGATACTTGTAGAGCATCTTTACAATCACCCAGTTACGTTGTGACGTTTGATAGCACACAAGTCATTCCTCCGGTATTCGGGAGTTGCATAATCTCATAGTCAAAGGAATATGTATAAGTCATGAAGAAAGCAATAGCAATAAAACTTAATGATCATTATGCTAAGATAACAGATGGGTCTTGTCCATCACATCTTTCTCTAATGATGTGATCCTGTTCATCAAATGACAACTTATGTCTATGGTTAGGAAACTCAACCATCTTGGGTTAATGAGCTAGTATAGTAGAGGCTTACTAGCGACACTGTGTTTTGTCTATGTATCCACACATGTATCAAGTTTCCAGTTAATACAATTCTAGCATGAATAATAAACATTTATCATGATATAAGGAAATATAAATAACAAGTTTATTATTGCCTCTAGGGCATATTTCCTTCAGTCTCCCACTTGCACTAGAGTCAATAATCTAGATTACATTGTAATGATTCTAACACCCATGGAGTCTTGGTGCTGATCATGTTTTGCTCATGGAAGAGGCTTAGTCAACGGGTCTGCCATATTCAGATCCGTATGTATTTTGCAAATCTCTATGTCTCCTTCCTTGACTTGATCACGGATGGAGTTGAAGCATCTCTTGATGTGTTTGGTTCTCTTGTGAAATATGGATTCCTTCGCTAAGGCAATTGCTCCAGTTTTGTCACAAAAGATTTTCATTGGACCCGATGACTAGGTATTACACCTAGATCGGATATGAACTCCTTCATCCAGACTCCTTCATTTGCTGCTTCCGAAGCAGCTATGTACTCCGCTTCACACATAGATCCCACCACGACGCTTTGCTTGGAACTGCACCAACTGACAGCTCCACTATTCAATATAAATACGTATCTGGTTTTTGACTTAGAGTCATCCGGATTAGTGTCAAAGCTAGCATCAACGTAACCATTACGACGAGATCTCTGTCACCTCCATAAACGAGAAACATATCCTTAGTCCTTTTTAGGTACTCCAGGATGTTCTTGACCACTGTCCAGTGATCCACTCCTGGATTACTTTGGTACCTCCCTGCTAGACTTATAGCAAGGCACACATTAGGTCTGGCACACAACATTGCATACATGATAGAATCTATGGCTGAGGCATAGGGAATGCCTTTCATTTTCTCTCTATTTTCTGCAGTGGTCGGGCATTGATTCTGACTCAACTTCACACCTTGTAACACAGGCAAGAACCCTTTCTTTGACTGATCCATTTTGAACTTCTTCAAAAATTTATCAAGGTATGTGCTTTGTGAAAGTCCAATTAAGCATCTTGATCTATCTCTATAGATCTTGATGCCCAATATATATGTAGCTTCACCAAGGTCTTTCATTGAAAAACTCTTATTCAAGTAACCTTTTATGCTATCCAAAAATTCTATATCATTTCCAATCAACAATATGTCATCCACATATAATATTAGAAATGCTACAGAGCTCCCACGCACTTTCCTGAAATACAGGCTTCTCCAAAAGTCTGTATAAAACCATATGCTTTGATCACACTATCAAAGTGTATATTCCAACTCCGAGATGCTTGCACCAATCCATAAATGGATCACTAGAGCTTGCACACTTTGTTAGTGCCTTTAGGATCGACAAAACCTTCTAGTTGCATCATATACAACTCTTCTTTGAGAAATCCATTAAGGAATGCAGTTTTGACGTCCATTTGCCAGATTTCATAATCATGAAATGTGGCAATTGCTAACATGATTTGGACAGACTTAAGCATCTCTACGGGTGAGACAGTCTCATTGTAGTCAACTCCTTGAACTTGTCAAAAACCTTTCGCAACAAGTCGAACTTTGTAGACAGTAACATTACCATCAGCGTCAGTCTTCTTCTTGAAGACCCATTTATTCTCTATGGCTTGCCGATCATCGGGCAAGTCAACCAAAGTCCACACTTTGTTCTCATACATGGATCCCATCTCAGATTTCATGGCCTCAAACCATTTCGCGGAATCTAGGCTCATCATCGCTTCCTCATAGTTCGTAGGTTCGTCATGGTCTAGTAACATGATTTCCACAATAGGATTACCATACCACTCTGGTGCAGAACATACTCTGGTTGACCTACGAGGTTCGGTAGTAACTTGATCTGAAGTTTCATGATCATCATCATTAACTTCCGCACTAGTTGGTGTAGGAATCACAGGAATGGTTTTCTGTGATGAGATACTTTCCAATTCGAGAGAAGGTACAATTACCTCATCAAGTTCTACTTTCCTCCCACTCACTTCTTTCAAGAGAAACTCCTTCTCTAGAAAGGATCTATTCTTAGCAACAAAGATCTTTCCTTTGGATCTGTGATAGAAGGTGTACCCAATAGTTTCTTTTGGGTATCCTATGAAGATGCACTTCCCTGATTTGGGTTCGAGCTTATCAGGCTGAAGCTTTTTCACATAAGCATCACAACTCCAAACTTTAAGAAACGACAGCTTAGGTTTCTTGCCAAACCATAGTTCATACGGTGTCGTCTCAACGGATTTAGATGGTGCCCTATTTAACATGAATGCAGCTGTCTCTAATGCATAACCCCAAAACGATAGTGGTAAATCGGTAATAGACATCATAGATCGCACCATATCTAATAAAGTACGGTTAGGACGTTCGGACACACCATTACGCTGTGGTGTTCCAAGTGGCGTGAGTTGTGAAACTATTCCACATTGTTTTAATGAAGGCCAAACTCGTAACTCAAATATCCGCCTCCATGATCAGATCATAGAAACTTTATTTTCTTGTTACGATGATTTTCCACTTCACTCTGAAATTCTTTGAACTTTTCAAATGTTCCAGACTTGTGTTTCATTAAGTAGATATACCTAAATCTGCTCACATCATCTGTGAAGGCTAGAAGATAACGATACCTGCCACGAGCCTCAACACTCATCGGACCGCATACATCAGTGTGTATTATTTCCAATAAGTCAGTGGCTCGCTCCATTATTTCGGAGAACGGAGTCTTAGTCGTCTTGCCCATGAGGCATGCTTCGCAAGCATCAAATGATTCATAATCAAGTGATTCCAAAAGTCCATCTGCATGGAGTTTCTTCATGCGCTTTACACCAATATGACCTAAATGGCAGTGCCACAAATATGTTGCACCATCATTGTCTACTTGGCATCTTTTGGCATCAATATTATAAATATATGTATCACCACGATCGAGATTCAACAAAAATAGATCACTCTTCAAGGGTGCCTGACCATAAAAGATATTACTCATATAAATAGAACAATCATTATTCTCTGATTTAAATGAATAACCGTCTCGTATCAAACAAGATCCAGATATAAAGTTCATGCCCAACGCTGGCACCAAATAACAATTATTCAGGTCTAAAACTAATCCCGAAGGTAGATGTAGAGGTAGTGCGTCGACGGCGATCACATCGAGCTTGGAACCATTCCCGACGCGCATCATCACCTCGTCCTTAGCCAATCTTCGTTTAATTT
Organism: Triticum urartu; assembly: GCF_003073215.2. Classification (NCBI taxonomy): domain Eukaryota; kingdom Viridiplantae; phylum Streptophyta; class Magnoliopsida; order Poales; family Poaceae; genus Triticum; species Triticum urartu. The sequence goes on from NC_053025.1 coordinate 72,797,714, forward strand.
GTAGCCCCTGTTTCAAGTTGCAAATATGAGCAGCAGAACCAGTATCAAATACCCAGGCGCTACTATGAGCATTAGTAAGGTACACATCAATAACATGTATATCAAATATACATTTGTTCACTTTGCCATCCTTCTTATCCGCCAAATACTTGGGGCAGTTCCGCTTCCAGTGACCAGTCCCTTTGTAGTAGAAGCACTGAGTTTAAGGCTTGGATCCAGACTTGGGCTTCTTCCCGGGAGTGACAACTTGCTTGCCATTCTTCTTGAAGTTCCCCTTCTTTCCCTTGCCCTTTTTCTTGAAACTAGTGGTCTTGTTAACCATCAACACTTGATGCTCTTTCTTGATTTCTACCTTCGCAGCTTTGAGCATAGCGAAGAGCTCGGGAATTGTCTTATCCATCCGCATATTATAGATCATCATGAAGCCTTTGTAGCTTGGTGGCAGTGACTGAAGAACTCTGTCAATAACACTATCATCCGGAAGATTAACTCCCAGCTGAGTCAAGTGGTTATGGTAACCAGACATTTTGAGTACGTGTTCACTGACAGAACTATTCTCCTCCATCTTGCAGCTATAGAACCTGTTGGAGACTTCACATCTCTCAACTAGGGCATATTCTTGAAACATTAACTTCAACTCCTGGAACATCTCATATGGTCCATGACATTCAAAACGTCTTCGAAGTCCCGATTCTAAGCCGTAGAGCTTGGCACACTGAACTATAGAGTAGTCATCAAACCGTGTCTGCCAGACGTTCAAAGCGTCTACATTAGCAGGAGGGGGCTTGTCACCTAGAGGTGCATCAAGGACATAATTCTTCTGTGCATCAATGAGGATAATCCTCAAGTTACGGACCCAGTCTGTGTAGTTGCTACCATCATCTTTCAACTTAGCTTTCTCTAGGAACGCATTAAAATTCAAGGGAATGGTAGCACGTGCCATTGATCTACAACATAGATATGAAAAAACTATCAGGACTAAGTTCATGATAAATTAAGTTCAATTAATCATATTACTTAAGAACTCCCACTTAGATAGACATCCCTCGAGTCATCTAAATGATCAGGTGATCCATATCAACTAAACCATGTCTGATCATCACGTGAGATGGAGTAGTTTTCAATGCTGAACATCTCTATGTTGATCATATCTACTGTAAGATTCATGTTCGACCTTTCGGTCTCCAGTCTTTTGAGGCCATGTCTGTACATGCTAGGTTCGTCAAGTTTAACCTGAGTATTCTGCACATGCAAAACTATCTTGTACCCGTTGTATGTGAACGTAGAGTTTATCACACCCGATCATCATGTGGTGTCTGGGCACGACGAACTGTCACAACGGTGCATACTCAGGGAGAACACTTATACCTTGAAATTTTTAGTAAGGGGTCATCTTATAATGCTACCGCCGTACTAAGAAAAATAAGATACATAAAAGATAAACATCACATGCAATCAAAATATGTGACATGATATGACCATCATCATCTTGTTCCTTTGATCTCCATCTCCAAAGCACCGTCATGATTTCCATCGTCACTGGCTTGACACCTTGATCTCCATCGTAGCACCATTGTCGTCTCATCAACTATTGCTTCTACAACTATCGCTAACGCATAGTGATAAAGTAAAGCAATTACATGGCGATTGCATTTCATACAATAAAGCAACAACCATAAGGCTCCTGCCAGTTGCCGATAACTTTTACAAAGCATGATCATCTCATATAATAATGTATATCACATCATGTCTTGACCATATCACATCACAACATGCCCTGCAAAAATAAGTTAGACGTCCTCTACTTTGTTGTTGCAAGTTTTACGTGGCTGTTATGGGCTTCTAGTAAGAACTGTTCTTACCTACGCATCAAAACCACAACGATGTTTCGTCAATTTTTCTATTTTGACCTTCAACAAGGACCGACCATAGTCAAATTCGATTCAACTAAAGTTGGAGAAACATGCACCCGCCAACCATCTTTATGCAAAACAAGTTGCATGTCTGTCCGTGGAACCGGTCTCATGAACGCGGTCATGTAAGGTTGGTCTGGGCCGCTTCATCCAACAATACTGCCGAATCAAAATAAGACGTTGGTGGTAAGTAGTATGACTATCATCGCCCACAACTCTTTGTCTTCTACTCATGCATATCATCTACGCATAGACCTGGCTCGGATGCCATTGTTGGGGAACGTAGCATGCAATTTCAAAAAAAAATCCTACGATCACGCAGGATCTATCTCGGAGATGCATAGCAACGAGAGGGGGAGAGTGTGTCCACGTACCCTCGTAGACCGAAAACGGAAGCGTTAGCTTAACGTGGTTGATGTAGTCGAACGTCTTCTCAATTCAACCGATCAAGCACCGAACGTACGGCACCTCCGAGTTCTACACATGTTTAGCTTGATGACGTCCAATGGGCTCTTGATCTATCAAATTGTCGAGGGAGAGTTTTGTCAGCACGACGGTGTGGTGACGGTGATGGTGAAGTGATCCACACAGGGCTTCGCCTAAGGACTACGACAATATGGCCGGAGGAGTAAACAGTGGAGGGGGCGCCGCACACAGATAGGAACAACTGATGTGTCTTAGAGGTGCCCCTGCCCCTATATATAAAGGATGGAGAGGGGAGGAGGCTTGCCCTAGGGCGCCACAAGTGGGAGGAGTCCCACTTGGGCTCCTAGTCCAATACGGCCCCCTTCCTTTTATTAGAGGGGGAAATGGGGAGGGAGAGGGAGAAGAAGATGGAAAGGGGGGCGCTGCCCCCTCCCCTAGTCCAATTCGGACTCCTCCCTTGGGGGGTGGGCACCCCTTGTGGACTGGCCTCCCTCCCTCATATGGCCCATATCTTCCCCCGGGGGGTTCCGGTAACCCCCTGGTACTCCGATACGTACCCGATACATTCCAAAACACTTCCGGTGTCCGAATACTATCATCCAATATATCAATCTTTACCTCTCGACCATTTAGAGACTCCTCATCATGTCCGTGATCTCATCTGGGACTCCGAGCAATCTTCGGTCACCAAATCACATAACTCATAATACAAATCGTCATCGAACGTTAAGCGTGCGGACCCTATGGGTTCGAGAACTATGTAGACATGACAAAGACACCTCTCCAGTCAATAACCAATAGCGGAACCTAGATGCTCATATTGGTCCCTACATATTCTACAAAGATCTTTATCAGTCAATCCGTAATGACAACATACGTCATCCCCTTTGTCATCGGTATGTTACTTGCCCGAGATTCGATCGTCGGTATCTTCATACCTACTTCAATCTCGTTACAGGCTTATTAGTAATGCATCATCCTGCAACGAACTCATTAGTCACATTGCTTGCAAGGCTTATCATGATGTGCATTACCGAGAGGGCCCAGAGATACCTCTGCAATACTCGGAGTGACAAATCCTAATCTCGATCTATTCCAACCCAACAAACACCTTCTGAGATACCTATAGAGCATCTTTATAATCACCCAGTTACGTTGTGACGTTTGATAGCACACAAGGCATTCCTCCGGTATTCGGGAGTTGCATAATCTCATAGTTAAAGGAATATGTATAGGTCATGAAGAAAGCAATATCAATAAAACTTAACGATCATTATGCTAAGCTAACGGATGGGTCTTGTCCGTCACATCATTCTATAATGACGTGATCCCGTTCATCAAATGACAACTCATGTCTATGGTTAGGAAACTCAACCATCTTGGATTAACGACCTAGTCTAGTAGAGGCTTACTAGGGACACTGTGTTTTGTCTATGTATCTGCACATGTATCAAGTTTCCGGTTAATACAATTCTAGCATGAATAATAAACATTTATCATGATATGAGGAAATATAAATAACAAATTTATTATTGCCTCTAGGACATATTTCCTTCACTTAGTACTTGTCCTTGGCAAGGAACTGCTCCATAGTTTGGATGGAGCTCTCCACCGAGACCGAATCGTTCGTGTACACCACCGAGAGAGCCTCCCCCCTCACATGGGTGTCCAGGACATGATGCATGGTGAACCGCCTGCCGTTATCGTCGGCGGCCGCTGGGAGCGCCATTGGAGCCACGGGGAGCACCATTAGAACCGTTGGATGTCCTCTTTGTATGTGTCATCGTGGGTGTGCTTATTGTGTCGTGTGATGCGAGATATGAAGGTAAATGGCCACAGGAATAAAAGGGGGTCGGGCGGCCTGGATTCTCGGTGCGTCCGCATGGCAGTTTCTAGAGCGGGTAACTGCTTCGTCGTGCCACGACTGGCGCATCTGCATGCACACGAATGTGCGTGATCGTGCGCTAGCCCCAAACACTGGCACCGCACATGGAGGGACGAGGGCAGAGCACCCGGAGGGATGCGAGAGCAGAGCGCATGCGGCAAGACGCGAGCAGAGTGTGCCGCGGCCACCTCAACTGCAAGGAACCACACGCATAGAGCTGTTGAACATGCATGAAATGGTCACTTACGTGCCGGCCGACAGTTGCATCGTTGCGTAGAGAGCGGCCGTGTGCTACTACCTCCATCTTGGTCTATAGCCCCCTTTATATTGTGTGCCATACTTTTCCCTTAAATTTTACCAACAAAATGTTAATGCATGTTATAAAAATTATATAGTTGGAAACTATGTTCAAATACGAATCCAACTATATAATCTTTGGCAACATGCATTCGTATTTTATTAGTTAGATCCTACTTATAAACCAGGATGGGGGTATAGTAGGTAATTAAACCACAAATGTTTTTTTGTATTAACAGTATGTGTACGTGGCCTTTCGTCCTCCTCTTGCACGTCTTGTCACCCCGCTGCTGCAGATGGCTTATAGCGCAAGCTTGCGTAGCGCGCGTGGGCATTCTTTTGGCTAAACGGTGGCTCAGAGTGGCGCCAATGAATCGTCGGTGAGCCCGTTCCGATGCAACCTCACAGGTTCCCACGCAAGCTTCCCGCCCGACTCGGTGAAATCCTCCAAAATCCCAATGCTTACCGGCCTGCTATATAAACCCTCACGGCCGGCGAGTCCTGCGTCGCATTCCCCCTGTAGCTTATCTCGTCCACTTCTCCCACAATCGCCAATGGCACCGGTCCTCCATCTTCACTCACCCACTCTGCCGTCATCAGAGGACAGCTACAGCTGGGAGGCTACACCACAGCGGCGGCGCAATCCCTGACGTAGTGTAGTGCGCATGGCGTCCCTGTTGGGTGTGCGTCGAACACCCACCACACGCTCCACCGCCCCTGCCCGTCGGCAGCTGTTGCCGGCCACTGTTGCCGCCACACCACCATCGTAAGCCAGGGTCATCGCCCGCTCCACCGCTGCGGCCCAAAGGCGGGAGGTGGCCGTCGTGGCGGCCACCCTACTGCCGGCCAACACCTGCTCCGCCATCGCAGCCTGAAGGCGGGAGGTGGTGGTCGTGGCCGTGACCCCATCGTTGGCAGCTATGGCCGCCAGCCCATCGTTGATCGCCGGGGTCATCACCCACTCCGTCACCATTGCTCGAAGGCGGGAGGTGGAGGTGGAGGCCCGCACGTGCGTCAGTGACCTTGCACGCTACACCGAGTTCCTGCGGGAGGAGGTTGAGCACCTCATCGGGCATGCAAAGAGCCTTACCGCCACGGCGGCCGTGGCACATGCCGCCTCAGAGGCGAGGAATCAGGAGATCTACGAGGAGAACCACCGCTTCGAGAGGGGTCGTTTGGAGCGGCTGAGGGCATTTGAGGTGAGCGTCGCTGAAGCTGCAGGAGCGACAGGAATTGAATTGCAGTTGTCCAGCTAGTTGGTAGGCTCCTCCTCCTCTGCCTCTTACTAAGCGCGCTCGGCAGAGGAGAGGCTGCCAAAAGTAGTACAAAGCTCCTCTGTAGTATTAGTAGTATCTAGGGGCTATTTTGTTCAGTTCATCTGACCATAGATGTGGTGGAACTGTACAACGTACTTAAAATTAACTAGTACATATAGTTGAACTAGCTATTTCAGTACGTGGTTGGCAACAATTGGGGAAATGTTTGGTTGGTTCAGCTGTCGAGTTGAACTGTTTGTATAAAGAACGACTGCTTAATCTATGAATGAAATCTATGCTTAATTACTGAATTTAGTTGCAAAAATTAGATAGTGCTAGTGATTTTTAGCTGCATATTTTGACAAATTGCAGTGTTACAAGGTTGAAAAATGGCAATGTTAGTAGATCAAAAATGTCAATCTTTCCAGTTTAACAAATTGCAACATACCCAATATGCCAGATGCAAATCTTACCAAATGGTTTGTACGTGGTTGCACACGGGTCATCCAAAACAACCGTTTGCGTTGAAGGGATGCACAAATCCTGCTTGGCACATTTTCTCTTGGCTTCATGGGGAAGCTGTCGGTTTGCATACGGGTATTATAACTAAAACGTTTGTGATCAAGAGCTACGCAAATCCTGCTCGGCACATTTTCCCTTGGCTTCCTGGGGAAGCTATCGGTTTGCATACGGGTGTTCTAACTAAAACGTTTGTGATGACTGTTTTATATTTAAAAACCATTTACGTTTTTTTCAAAAGAAAATCGTTTGATAAGTCTGTACATTCAGAGAGAAAAACGCAAGTTCGTTCAAACCACATCTTTCATTCAGTCACACTGCGAATTTATATTCATATGATCGAGAATTCGAGAGATAGTATTAAACCCCCAAAAAAACTATTACCGGCGGCGTTCAAACGAACCCTGAAAAAATTCAAAATTTAACACAACACTCCTGTTGTTCTATGTTGACACTAGAAATTTTTTGAAAGCAATAAGAGGCAACATATATCATTTCGCCCCCAAAGGTGGCACGTTCCCTACCGAAACCATCAGGCTTGTTGTGAGAAGCTTATACCCAAACCTTCCCCAAATGGGACAAAATTTTTACCATGACATGTTGATGCCGCTCCATGATAGCATGCCAAGTTTCATGAATTTCGAACGAGTTTGGATTTACTAGAATTTAAAAACCAGGTATCTCAATGTTTGCGGCCGAGTGAAGGTGGGAGGGTGTTTGAAATTCATTCCCATTTCTTGCATGGGACCTAAGCATGTACCCAAGGACACAAATTTGATTTTACAACCAATTTATATGCACTGGATCATGTGCATGTAGTTCAAACTTTAATTATGCACATAAAATGCCTAGAAAACCCAGTTAATGTATAAAAATGTCCAAACAAACCCCGAAAAATTCCAAAATTTAACGCAACAATCCTGTTGTTCTATTTTGACACTAGAATTTTTTTGGAAGCAATAAGAGGCAACGGATATTGTTCATCCCCAAAGGTGGCACGTTCCCTACCGAAACCATCAGACTTGTTGTGAGAAGCTTTGGTTTGTGAGAAGATTATACCCAAATCTGCCCCAAATGTGACAAAATTTTACCACGGCATGTTGATGCCGCTCCATGATAGCATGCCAAGTTTCATGAATTGCACATGAGTTTTGGATTTACTAGAATTACAAAAGCAGTTACCTCAACGTTTGCCGGAGAGCCACGACGTAGTGGTGTTCAAAATTCATCCCCATTTCTTGCATGGGACATCAGCATAAACCCATGGACACATATATGATTTTACAACCCATGTTGGTGCACCGAAGCATGTGCATGTAGTTCAAATTTGAATTATGCACATATAATGCCTAGAAAACCCAGTTAATGTATAAAAATGTGCAAATGAATCCTGAAAAATTCCAAAATTTAACACAACACTCCTGTTGTTCTATGTAAACACTAGAATTTTTTTGAAAGCAATAAGAGGCAACGGATATCGTTTCGTCCCGAAAGGTGGCACGTTCCACACCAAAATCATCAGGCTTGTTGTGAGAAGCTCTGGTTTGTGAGAAGCTTATACCCAAACCTACCCCAAATGGGACAAAATTTTTACCACGACATGTTGATGCCGCTCCATGATAGCATGCCAAGTTTCATGAATTTCAGATAAGTTTTGGATTCACTAGAATTACAAAAGCAGGTACCTCAACATTTGAGAGCCACAGTGCGATGGTGTTCGAAATTCATCCCCATTTCTTGCATGGGACATTAGCATAAACCCATGGACACATATATGATTTTACAACCCATGTTGGTGCACCGGAGCATGTGCATGTAGTTTAATTTTGAATTGTGCACCTGAAATGGCTAGAAAACCAATTTAATGTATAAAATGTCCAAATGAACCCCGAATAATTCCAATTTTTTTACGACACACATATAGTTGCATGTTCATTGCAGATAAAAGTTCTAGCAATTCAAACACCATCCATTGACACCTTGACCCCATCATGTAATTCAAATCAAGATGAAAAATCAAGTAGATCCTATTGGGAAACGTAGCATGCAATGTCAAAAAATTTCCTACGCTCACGCAAGATCTATCTAGGAGATGCATAGCAACTAGAGGGGGAGAGCATCTTCATACCCTTGAAGATCGCAAAGCGGAAGTGTTTATCAGCACGGTTGATGTAGTCGTACACCTTCACGATCAGTCCCGATCAAGTACTGAAAGTACGGCACCTCCGCGTTCTGTACACATTCAGCTCAATGACGTCCTCGCATTCTTGATCCAGCAAGAGGGGTGAAGTAGTAGATGAGTTCCGTCAGCACAACGGCGTGGTGATGGTGTTGGTGAAGAACAATCTCCGTAGGGCTTCGCTAAGCACAACAGAAACTATGACAGAGGATAAACTAGAGGGACGGGGTTGCCGGCACATGACTTGGTGTTTCTTGATGTGTTCCAGGTGCTAGCCCTGCCCCTCTATTTATATGTTGAGCCCTGGGGTCAAAATTTGGAGTAAAAGCCTCCTTAAAGTCGGTTTTTGCAACAGTCTGGTTTTTGACCCTTTTCTTTTTTCCTTTGATTTATTTGATTTTTGATCTGTTTTTCTTTTTTGAGTGATTCTGTGGCCTTGACCTGGGAGATCATCATCATTTCTTCTCCCAAGTGGCTCATCATTCTCAAAATTTCCCAAGATCATGTCATTTAAATTCTAGCCCAACCCTAAAAATTCTTTTCTAGGGAATATTCCTTTTTCTATTAATGAAATAACCCTAATTGCCCTAGGTTGTGAAGCAACCTATATTTCTGTCACTCCTAAAATTCCCAAATAATTCTCATAAATTGTTTGGGTCATATATTCCTTAAATTTTTCCAAAACCTTCCTTGCCTAGTTCAAAAATAATCCATCAATATTCCTTTTCCTATTCTGCCTTGAGTGGCACTTTGTGAAGGAAGTGTCATTTATATTTTCCTAGTTGCCCCCAAACTTTTTGGGCATGCTTCTACATCCAAATCATTGCCTCATGTCAAAATTAAACTTCATTTTCCTAGCCAATCTTCCTTAGCAATTTTTCAACGTTTCTGTCAGACAGAAGGCATTGTGAAGGAAGTACTAGCTAGGAGTATCCAAATGAGTTGAAACTTTGCATGGATCATCATGTGCTCATATCATTACCCTCCTCCGAATTTAAGCTCCATCCCTTGAGCTATGTGATCACATGATTAAATCTTTGCTTCTGTCAATATTTTCAGGTTGTGAAGAAAGTATATTTTATATTGTTTCATTTTGGCTGAACATTTACCAGAGGATTCTCATGAACATAAAACCTCTCCCCACCTAATTTGGGATCAATTCATCAAGCCAATAGTTCTCTAGAATTATTCCAAGTTTCTGGACAGAGAGGATGGCTATGAAGGAAGTACCAATTTGGCTAGTCCATTTGGTATGAAAGTTTTACAACATCATTGTATGTCCAAATCATTAGGCCTTGCCAAATTTCTTCTCAAATGGTTACTCTATGTGAGTACCCCTTCATGATCAAGTTTCTGGACCAATTTTGCAGTTAGAAAGCAACCATGTTGTTTTGTGGTCCATTTCTTCTCTAAACCCGCAACATCATAGTCCTTCCTAAGATAAACCTCCCAGACAACCCATTTGGCCCATAGCTCTTCCCTGTTGATCACCAGTGCACAACCAAGTTTGCTATAGCAAACTTTAATCAATGCCTAACTTAGATGCAGAGCCTCTTCTCTCGAGCTCTTGCTATCTATCGCCTCCAGGATGGAGAGACAACACCCTAGATAAAGTTTTCCATCCCCTACAGCCCTTCCTACCATGTCGCGTGGTGACCGTGCAGCTGGCATGCCTATTCATGCGCTCTGTGTGCCGTGGCCGTGTCTAGGATGTCTTCTAGCTTCGGCCCCTCTCCCTCTCGTCGCCATCGCGCGCGTGACCGTTTCTAGCAGCTGTGCCTCATCGTCGTCACCTCCCTGGACCCCTCTCCCCTTCCACAAACTTCCTCGTCGGTGCTCGCCACCGCACACCCACGGGCGAACAGTGGCCGACAAGGCTTTAATGGTGCTCGTCTCTTCTTCCTCTACTCCCCCTTGGCTCCTGTTGCTCCGTGACCTCTGCATCAATGACTCATTGCGTTCCGGTGCTCTCCCCGTGATCACTGAGCTCGCCAGACCATCGGCCCAACGTGCACGGCCGCCTCTGACCTCGGCATCCCCTCCTCGGCTATATATAGCCACTCCCCGCAGCCTCCGAGCACACCAGCAGTCCTCCCTCACTCCCAAAAGCCCCGTCTAGCCACTCCTCCAAGCTCGAGGAGCTCTCTTTACCTCCCATTGCCGCCATGGCCGCCGCCTCTATGCGCTCGAATCCGAGACCTCCGAGCGCTTCTCCCTCACCAAACCACCACCTGAAGGCCTCCCGGAGCTAGCAGAATCGCCCCGTTCCTTCTACTCCTCCGCCGGAGCACCGTAGCCCCGACCCCATCTTCGTCCGTCACGGTCATCCGCCTGGGTGCTTCCTTGCTCGACTCCAGCCTCCCCAAGATGCATGTGTGATCCACGCGGGTGCAGCTCGGCCTCCTGGTCACGCCGGTATGCCGCACGCTGCGGGTGGTGGCCTGCAACGCCGGCAGTCGGGGTCTTCCCCTCCCCAGGGCCAAGTGTAGGCGTGAGAGGAGGAAGAAAACCCTGCCAGGAGGACCCCACCTTCCCCGCAACCCCACTCATCATCCCTCGCAGCCCAGGCCCGCGCGGTTAAGTGGAGACGCACTCAGCCAAATACGTCTTGCCCTAGGGGAAGCGCATTCTGGCTCTATACTAAGAAGATTACGTTTTCTCTATGGGGAAGCGTGTTGATGAAAATGCGTTTTCTATTTCGCAGCCGCCGGCCGAATCTGCTATTTTTTGGACGTTCACCCGTTAGCAACAGAAAAACATATGTTTTTATTTGTTTTTTTAACGACCAGACCTCAAACAGTCTGAGCTCTGTGCTCCAGTGTCATCCCTGGATCAGTAATGCTGACACCACACAGTACTCGGAGGATTTATAACAGAGTAGCAATCACACACTTATTACATCGAGTGTCTCAAAAGAGAACTTACTACAATAAATATGGCTTAAGGCCATCTAATAACGATAACAGCGGAAGGCTTGGAAGATAAGTGAGTCCATCAACTCCAACGGTATCATTGAGTATAGAACCACGACCTAAAAACTCCTTAATCGTCATCTGAAAAGTCTGCAACATTAACGTTGCAGCCCGAAATGCGTCGGCACATGGAATATGCTGGCAATGTAACACATAGAGAGTAATGGAATGAAACAGCTATACTATATGCATATTTGGCTGGTGGAAAGCTCTATGGTTACAGTTTTGCGTAAAGCCAATTTTTCCCTACAACAAAGGAATACATTTTATTTACTATCATGGTGGTTGTTAAACATTGAGAATGGTTGACAGCATCCTCAATCCCAATTAAACATCATCATTATCAAAACCCAACAAAATTAATTTAGAGTAACATGTTGAGATTCACATGATAATCCAAGTACTAGATACTCAAGTTGTCCATAACCGGGGACACGGCTAACCATGATTAGTTTGTTACACTCTGCAGAGGTTTGCGCACTTTTCCCCACAAGACTCGATTGCCTCCGTTTGGTTTCTCGCACTACATGGTGTTTGACAAGACGGATGACCGAGACATAGTCTTTCAGAAGCACTAGCACCTTACATTGGATAGACCGTTACACCTACTTTCCCCTACATCTGCTAGTCTACCCTGTAAGAGTTCGCATGACTTAATCAACTATGCCAGAGCCCATAATGGCTTGTGGCTGCACACGGAAGTTTCTAGTATGAAAAATCTCATGATCCCTTTGGGCCTGGGTGGCGGTCCATAAAGAAAAACAGGCAATCCTGGAATACCCAGGTACCTCAATCCACCCAGATGTGTGTTTAAGTTGCCACCTTAGATAAACAATTAATTAACAAACTCACATCTATCATGGATATCACTCACCCAATCCACGTCTACTAGCATAGCATGGCATAATGGCAAACATAGAAGTAACTCCCAAGGTTTGATAATAAAACAGGTAATAGGTACTACCTCAACTACTTCCCATCCCACAATTTAATTAGATCCTAATCACGCAATGTGTGAGGATTGATCTAATGCAATAAAACTGGGTAGTAGGAAAGGTATGATCAAAGTGTTACTTGCCTTGCTGATGATCCGCGAAACCTAGAGTTTCGAAGTAACAGGCGGCGCACTCTGGGTATTCTATCGCAGACAAAAAAACAAGCATACAATAAGTATTCATCTAATGCACAGGTAAAATTCAAATAAGAGATCTAACCAGAAGGTTCAACTTAAGAACTCCGGTTGGCAAAAAGAATCAAATCAAACGAATCAACGAAAGTGAAACGACGAAAGAAAACAACTTTGTTCTACTAATCTGGATCTAAGGCACTTTTTACAGTAGCAAAAACTTGTTTAAGTTGGTTAAACGGATAGAGGGTTTCGAGACGAAACTCCAGGCGCTTGAATCGCTTGATTCCGATAAACGAGCAAAAAGTTATACTAAAACGAAAATCGAATCAGAAATCGCGATCAGAAAAATCGCGGATTTAATCTGAAAAAAAGAAAAACGATGAACGTTCGCTAGAACGAATGAACGGATGAACGCTCGCTATTTAAATAAATCGGAAAAACCGATCTATTTAAAAAAACCGAAACTAAAAAAACCCGACGAAAAACCGACGGAAAAACCGAACGGTTTTTCGAAAAAAAACGGCGGCGCGGATTACAAGGCGACCTCGGGCGGCGGGGCGGCAGCGCGGCGGCTCCGGCAACGTCAGGCGGCGGCAGCGGCGGGGTCGGGCGCGGGCGGGCGGCGCGCTAGGGTTTCGGGGCGCGGGCGAGCTGGCTTCGGCTGGGCTCCCCCGGCTTATAAAGCCTACACAGGCCGGAGTCCCGGTCGGACACGGCCCGTAGGTCGGTGCGATTTTTTTAAATAATTACGTGTAGAAGAAAAATAAAAAGAAATACTAAACGAACTCCAAAAATCCCGAAATAAATTTTCCTGGGCTTCTAAAATCAAGCCGCACAAGGTGAACATTTATTTGGGGCCTAAATGCAATTTTGAAAAACACACATTTTTCCTAAATTCAAATAAAATAACGAAAATCTCCGAAACAAAATCTTATTTGATTTTATTATTAAATCCTCAATATTTCTTTATTTTGGGAAAGTCATTTTATTCCCTCTCTCATATTTTTGTAATAGAAATAATTTATGATAAAATAATTAAAACCCAATGATCCTATCTTCAAAATTTGAGAAAACTCAAATATGAAAATAACGAAATCCCCCAACTCTCTCCGTGGGTCCTTGAGTTGCGTAGAAATTTCTAGGATCAAACCAAAAGCAAATAAATTATGATATGCAATGATGAGCTAATGTATAACATTCCAAATTGAAAATTTGGGATGTTACAAACCTACCCCCCTTAAGATGAATCTCGTCCTCGAGATTCGGGTTGGCTAGAAAATAGGTGAGGGTGGTCCTTGAGCAAATCTTCCTCTCGTTCCCAGGTGGCTTCATCCTCTATGTGGTGGCTCCACTGAACCTTGCAAAACTTGATAACCTTGCTGCGGGTGACTCGGCTGGCAAACTCGAGAATCTTAATTGGTTTCTCCTCATAGGTCAAATCATTGTCCAACTGAATTGTTTCCAATGGCACTGTGTCTCTCAAGGGTATGCCAGCCATCTCCGTGTGGCACTTCTTCAACTGAGATACGTGGAACACATCATGAACTCCTGACAATCCGTCGGGCAATTCCAACTTGTAGGCCACTTCTCCCATATGTTCCAATACTCGGTATGGTCCTACAAATCGTGGCGCTAACTTTCCCTTAACACCAAAACGCTTTGTTCCTCGAAGTGGGGATACTCGAAGATAAACTCGGTCTCCGACTTCGTAAACTGTCTCCTTGCGCTTAGAATCTGCGTAGCTCTTCTGCCTGGACTGGGCTATCTTGAGCCTATCACGAATTAATTTCACCTTCTGTTCAGACTCTTTAATCAAATCAGGCCCAAACAACTGGCGGTCTCCAACTTCATCCCACGATAACGATGTCGTGCACCTCCTTCCGTACAAGGCTTCGAAAGGGGCCATTTTCAAACTGGTTTGGTAACGGTTGTTGTAAGAAGACTCTGCATATGGCAAATTCTCGTCCCAACTAGATCCGTAATCTAGCGCACAAGCTCTCAGCATGTCCTCCAAAATCTGATTGACTCTCTCGGTCTGTCCATCTATCTGTGGATGAAAAGCTGTGCTGAACTCTAGCCTGGTACCCAAAGTTTCATGCAACTGATTCCAGAACTTTGAGGTAAACTGGGTTCCTCTATCTAATACTATACTCCTCGAGAACTCCATGTAAGCATACAATCCTGGTCATGTATATCTTTGCCAACTTAGCACTGGTGTAAGTGGTCTTTACTGGGATGAAATGAGCTACTTTCGTCAACCGATCGACTACAACCCAAATCGAGTCATAGCCTGAACGAGTCCTGGGTAATCCTGTGATAAAATCCATGCCTAACTTATCCCACTTCCATTCGAGTATCGGCAATGGCTGTAGCAATCCTGCTGGCTTCTGATGCTCTGCCTTTACTCTCTGACATACATCACAAACTGCTACATACTCCGCAATATCTTTCTTCATTCTGGTCCACCAGAAAATATCCTTCAAATCCAAATACATCTTGGTATTTCTTGGGTGAATCGAATACGGTGAATCGTGTGCCTCTTGCAGAATCAACTTCCTGATCTCCGGGTCATTGGGCACATAAACACAGTCTTCAAACCATAGGGTGTCGTGCTCATCCTCACGAAATCCTTTAGCCTTTCCTTCTCTCATTTTCTCCTTTATAGAGGCAATCTCCTTGTCAGTCTTCTGAGCTTCTCTGATTCTATCCATCAAAGTTGACTGAATCTCCAATGCTGCTACATAGCCTCTCGGAACTATTTCCAAACATAACTCTCGAATATTTTTGAATAACTCCCTTGGTATTTCTCCCGTCATTAGTGTATTAACATGGCTCCTACGGCTCAATGTGTTAGCTACTACATTAGCCTTTCCGGGATGATAATGCAATCTCATATCATAATCCTTGATGAGCTCCAACCATCTCCTTTGTCTGAGGTTCAACTCCTTTTGCGTGAAAATGTATTTCAAACTCTTATGATCCGTATACACCTCGCAATGGTTTCCAATCAGAAAATGTCTCCATGTTTTCAATGCATGCACTACGGCTGCTAATTCCAAATCATGCATAGCATAATTCAACTCATGAGGTTTTAGTTGTCTTGAGGCATATGAAACAACTCTCCCTTCCTGCATAAGCACTGCTCCAAGTCCTCAACGTGAAGCATCGCAATACACCTCATAGTCCTTGGTCTGATCTGGCAAAATCAACACTGGTGAAGTAACCAAGCGTTTCTTCAACTCCTGGAAACTAGTCTCACATTTCTCAGTCCATTTGAACTTGGTATCCTTCTTTAATAACTCCGTCATAGGCTTTGCAATCTTGGAGAAATTCTCAATGAATCTCCGGTAGTATCCTGCGAGTCCAAGAAAACTCCGTATCTCTCCAACCGTGGTTGGTGCTTCCCACTTGGTCACGGTATCAACTTTAGTGGGATCTACTGCTATTCCTTCTCCGGATATAACGTGTCCGAGGAATCCTACTTCCTTCAACCAAAACTCACATTTGCTGAACTTGGCATACAACTGATGTTCTCTGAGCTTACTAAGTACCAAACGCAAATGTTCCTTATGCTCCTCTTCATTTTTCGAGTAAACCAGGATATCATCAATGAACACCACGACGAACTTATCCAAGAACTCCATAAACACTTTGTTCATCATGTTCATAAAATAGGCAGGTGCGTTAGTAAGACCAGATGACATAACGGTATACTCGTACAGCCCATACCTGGTGGTAAAAGCTGTCTTAGGAATATCATGTTCTCGAATCTTCAACTGGTGCTATCCTGATCGCAGATCGATCTTGGAAAATACCTTAGCTCCTTGCAATCGATCAAACAGATCATTGATCATTGGTAGTGGGTACTTGTTCTTAATTGTTACTTCATTCAATCCTCGATAATCAACAACCATCCTTAACGATCCATCTTTCTTCTCCACTAGAAGTACTGGCAATCCCCAAGGCAAAGAACTTGGGCGAATATATCCCTTATCCAGTAACTCTTTAATCTGCTTCTTAATTTCCACCAAATCCTTTGTAGTCATCCTGTATGGTCTCTTTGATATTGGCCCTGTGCCTGGCAATAGCTCAATCAAAAACTCAATATCTCTATTCGGAGGCATGCCTGGTAACTCCTCTGGAAATACTTCAGGGAAATCCCTTACCACTGGTACTTCCTCCTGCAGAACTCCTGTTAAACAATTTACTTGAGTCCCTTTTGGCACATGTCGGGATACATACTTGATCCTTCTCCCTTCTGGGGTAGTAAGCAAAATTGTCTTACTGGCGCAATCGATGTTTCCTCCGTACATCGACAGCCAATCCATACCCAGAATTACATCCAATCCTTGTGATTCCAAAATGATTAAATCTGAGGGAAACACATGCCTACCTATACTCAATGGCACTTGAAAACATCCTTGACTAGCCATATACTCCGCTCCTGGTGAGCTTACTAGCATAGGTGTTCTAAGAACCTTACTGGGCAGGTTATACTTATTCACAAATCCCCTTGATATGTATGAATGCGATGCACCAGTATCAAAAAGAACGAGTGCAGTAAATGACTTAACCAAAAACTTACCAATTACGGCATCCGACTGCTCTTCAACCTCCTCCACGTTAATGTGGTTCACCTGTCCCCTGTTGAAAGGGTTCGGCTTCTTCCCAGAACTTCCATTGCCATTCTGGCCTTCAGGACATTCATTGGCATAATGTCCGGTCTTCTGACACTTAAAGCAAGTGACTTGGCTCAGGTCCCATTACTTCCTCCATTCCCATTACCATTCTTGGTGCCATTGTGATTGTGCGAGCTACCTCCTCCATTGGTATGCTGAAAATGTCCTCTCGGTCTAGGGGTAAAATGTGGCTTCTGCTGAGCTCCTGAATTGTACTTTCTTTGTCCATACTTCCTCTTGCGGTTCTCAATTTGCTGCTGCTTGCCTTCAATCATAAGAGCACGACCTACCAACTCCTGGTAGTTGTTGAAGGTTGCTACCATCAACTGCATGCTCAACTCATCATTCAGTCCTTCCAGAAACTTCTCCTGCTTAGCTACATCTGTAGCAACGTCATCTGGGGCATAACGTGCTAATTTACTAAAGTCCTCCACATACTGGCCAACTGTCCGTCCTCCTTGGCGCAAGTTGCGAAACTCACGCTTCTTCATGGCCATAGCTCCTGCTGAAACATGGGCAGTACGAAAGGCCTACTGAAACTGGTCCCATGTGACAGTGTCGATAGGGAAAGTGGCTGTGAAATTCTCCCACCATGATGCTGCGGGTCCTTCAAGCTGATGTGCGGCAAACTTCACCTTCTCTATATCTGTGCATCCTCCTATGGTCAACTCTCTAGCTGTCTTGCGGAGCCAATCATCTGCTACTATCGGCTCGGTGCTACTAGAAAACACCGGCGGATTCAGCCTAAGAAAACGGGCTAAGTGATCAACATGTGGTGGTGGTGGTGGGTTGTTGTTGTTGTTCCCCTGATTCTGATTCTGGACTAGCAACTGCATCAATGTGTTCTGCTACTGGATCAACTGGGTGAGCTCCGGTGGAAAAGTAAATTTGGGGTCACGTCTCGGAGGCATCTAAGGGTTTAAAAAAGATGAGATGTAAGAATAGAGGGGGTCTAAAGAGAAAACACTACCCATATGCACATGGGGCAAAAGCAAACAATTCACTTCATTCAATCAAACAAGGGCATACAATCGATCTAATTATCGCAAAAGTGCTCGGACTACTATATTTACATGGTGGACTACTACTACTGATTAGGTGGTCTACTAGAAATATTCCTCGGTTGCAGACTCCATGATATCTGCTCCGGCTTCATCTACATAGTCATCATCGCTATCATCTGGGTCCGAGTCGGTGTCGTCGATGATGATGTAGTCTTCCGGGCGAATCTCCTTGGGTTCTTCATCTTCATCTACTGGTGTAGGGTCTCCCATAAATATTGCTAGCTTCATTGTTAGGTCAGCATTCTTATCCCCTAGTACTTCAATTTCCTCTTCATAATCTTCACGTGTAGCCTTGAGTTCTTCCTCCAGTTCCTTAATTCTTGTCCTTGCCTTCTTCAGGTCTATCATGTCGGCACACATCTGGTTCTCCTGTCGTCGAATGTGCTGGTTTAACTCCTGGATAAAAGCTGCAATTGATCTATCCTTTATGGTGCTGATCATCTCCAAGTGCTCATCTCTGCGCCCACAAATCTGGTAGATAGTATCCTTGAGATCATTGAGGTAGACTTCTCCAATGCGTCCCATGGCGATGTGAGCTGCCATGCTCTTTCCTAGACTCCAAGTTGGGGCATCAAATGAAAACTCTACGGGCTCAGTGACTGGCATGAACGTCCTTCCTGGAACTTGAACTTGAATCATCCGGCGCTCTTCTTCAGGTAAAGTGGCATTGTAGGTTCCGGTGAAGCTTGGTACTCCTATGTTCAGGTATCTCGTGACTTCCTTCAAGTGACGTCCAAAGGGTGTATCTTCATCCGGTTGCGTGAACTTGTTCCTTGCATCCGCCATCCTAAAGAGTAGAAAAGATGAGAGGTTAGAAGAGAAAAGAGTGAATAGTGATCTAGGTCTTTAGCTTAGTGGTCGTGTCCTACAGTTAGCGTGTGCTCTGATACAATCTCTGTAGCGACCAGACCTCAAACAGTCTGATCTCTGTGCTCCGGTGTCATCCCTGGATCAGTAATGCTGACACCACACAGTACTCGGAGGATTTATAACAGAGTAGCAATCACACACTTATTACATCGAGTGTCTCAAAAGAGAACTTATTACAATAAATATGGCTTAAGGCCATCTAATAATGATAACAGTGGAAGGCTTGGAAGATAAGTGAGTCCATCAACTCCAACGGCATCATTGAGTATAGAACCACGACCTAAAAACTCCTTAATCATCGTCTGAAAAGTCTGCAACATTAATGTTGCAGCCCGAAATGGGTCAGCACATGGAATATGCTGGCAATGTAACACATAGAGAGTAATGGAATGAAACAGCTATACTATATGCATATTTGGCTGGTGGAAAGCTCTATGGTTACAGTTTTGCGTAAAGCCAATTTTTCCCTACAACAAAGGAATAAATTTTATTTACTATCATGGTGGTTGTTAAATGTTGAGAATGGTTGACAACATCCTCAATCCCAATTAAACATCATCATTATCAAAACCCAACAAAATTAATTTAGAGTAACATGTTGAGATTCACATGATAATCCAAGTACTAGATACTCAAGTTGTCCATAACCGGGGACACGGCTAACCATGATTAGTTTGTTACACTCTTCAGAGGTTTGCGCACTTTTCCCCACAAGACTCGATCGCCTCCGGTTGGTTTCTCGCACTACATGGTGTTTGAGAGGACGGATAACCGAGACATAGTCTTTCAGAAGCACTAGCACCTTACGATGGATAGACCGTTACACCTACTTTCCCCTACATCTGCTAGTCTACCCTGTAAGAGTTCGCACGACTTGATCAACTATGCCAGAGCCCATAATGGCTTGTGGCTGCACACGGAAGTTTCTAGTATGAAAAATCTCATGATCCCTTTGGGCCTAGGTGGCGGTCCATAAAGAAAAACAGGCAATCCTGGAATACCCAGGTACCTCAATCCACCCAGATGTGTGTTTAAGTTGCCACCTTAGATAAACCATTAATTAACAAACTCACATCTGTCATGGATATCACTCACCCAATCCACGTCTACTAGCATAGCATGGCATAATGGCAAACGTAGAAGTAACTCCCAAGGTTTGATAATAAAACAGGTAATAGGTACTACCTCAACTACTTCCCATACCACAATTTAATTAGATCCTAATCATGCAATGTGTGAGGATTGATCTAATGCAATAAAACTGGGTAGTAGGAAAGGTATGATCAAAGTGTTACTTGCCTTGCTGATGATCCGCGAAACCTAGAGTTTCGAAGTAACAGGCGGCGCACTCCGGGTATTCTATCGCAGACAAACAAACAAGCATACAATAAGTATTCATCTAATGCAAGGGTAAAATTCAAATAAGAGACCTAACCAGAAGGTTCAACTTAAGAACTCCGGTTGGCAAAAAGAATCAAATCAAACGAATCAAAGAAAGTCAAACGACGAAAGAAAACAACTTCGTTCTACTAATATGGATCTAAGGCAATTTTTACAGTAGCAAAAACTTTTTTAAGTTGGTTAAACGGATAGAGGGTTTCAAGACGAAACTCCAGGCACTTGAATCGCCTGATTCCGATAAACAAGCGAAAAGTTATACTAAAACGAAAATCGGATCAGAAATCGCGATCAGAAAAATCGGGGATTTAATCCGAGAAAAAGAAAAACGACGAACGTTCGCTAGAATGAAAGAACGGACGAACGCTCGCTATTGAAATAAATCAGGAAAACTGATCTATTTAAAAAACCAAAACTAAAAAAACCGACGAAAAACCGACGGAAAAACCAGACGGTTTTTCAAAAAAAATGGCGGCGGATTACGAGGCGACCTCGGGCGGCGGGTCGGCAAGGCGGCGGCTCCGGCGACGGCAGGAGACGGCGCGGCGGCGGCGTCCGGCGCTGGCGGCGGCAGGTTTGGGCGCGGGCGGGCGGCGCGCTAGGGTTTCGGGGCGCGGGCGAGCTGGCTTCGGCTGGGCTCCCCCCCGGCTTATAAAGCCTACGCGGGCCGGAGTCCCGGTCGGACACGGCCCGTAGGTCGATGCGATTTTTTTTAAATAATTACGCGCAGAAGAAAAATAGAAAGAAATACTAAACGAACTCCAAAAATCCTGAAATATATTTTCTCAGGCTTCTAAAATCAAGCCGCACAAGGTGAACATTTATTTGGGGCGTAAATGCAATTTTGAAAAACGCATATTTTTCCTAAATTCAAATAAAAAAACTCCGAAACAAAATCTTATTTGATTTTATTATTAAATCCTCAATATTTCTTTATTATGGGAAAGTCATTTTATTCCTTCTCTCATATTTTTGTAATAGAAATAATTGATGATAAAATAATTAAAACCAAATGATCCTATCTTCAAAATTTGAGAAAACTCAAATATGAAAATAACGAAATCCCCCAACTCTCTCTGTGGGTCCTTGAGTTGCGTAGAAATTTCTAGGATCAAACCAGAAGCAAATAAATTATGATATGCAATGATGAGCTAATGTATAACATTCCAAATTGAAAATTTGGGATGTTACATTTTTCTGCTAATGGACGAACATCCGTATCTCTTCAACCGTAGATCCAAATGAGGTGATTCCAAAGCCCACTTCTTCGTCTCATCGAGCCCGTTATGTCGGTATCATTTTCATGATGTTGTCACATTTTTAAAATGGCCATTATGCCCTTGCCCTTATTCAGCCCCTTCGAGAGAGAATGTTTTCCGGTGATTCTTTCCACGAGCTTCTCGCACTTATTCCCGATGAATCCCTCCATCCCAGGCAAGCCACACCCTCCATTTGCATGATTGCAATGCAGTGCCATGGTTTTAAATATTTGAACTTGTTTAAAATTTGCTTTAGTTACATGTGATCTTGTTCATGGCATTTCTCGGAGTATTATTTGAATCTTGCTATTGCCATGATGTTGTTTGGAGTTCTAGGACTAATATTTTGCAGCTTTTGTGGATGACTTGTTTCCATTGGATTTTTAGTGGCTCATATTATGCTTACTTTCATGATGGTATCTGATATGATATTTTGGAGTTTTACTTGGGATGTCATGTTGCCTTTGGATTATTAGTGGCTAGTGTTTCATCATGATGTTAGTTGATATTATGTTTTGCAGTATGATTTCAGAGATGATTCTTGTTCTTGCTATTGGAGTAGTAGTATTATCGTTCTTGGATTCATCGTGATAGTAGGATTATGCTATCCAAGGAGTATTTTGGTATGACAATATTACGCTTTAGATTATTTGTTGGATAGAGCTATGACTTGGATTACAGGTTGATAGATGAATCAGTTATCATTGTTATATTTTGGGGACAAATTCCATCATTAGGTTGGTCAGGTGCCACCGAACCGTGATTTTCCAATGCAACCACATTTGCCTTTTATGGGAAGGCCCTAATGTGGTCTATTTTCAAGTCTCTCGCCGGTGCCTCCAATGAGGGAAGGTTATGGGAGCGTGCTACCCTGATCAGGTAGGCGGACATAAGCCTTGTGTACCCGTAGTTGGATAGGGCCCTCTTGTCCCTGTTTGGGACCCTTTTTTTCCACGACGGTGGTCCTTGATGCCTTTGGTAGACACAGGGCCACCCATGACTTAGCCCATAAGGGCATTGGTCGGAGTGACCGGGAGAGTGTCATGGCAGTAGATCGGTTTTTTTGGAACACCGTTGGTCCACCCGAATGGGAGTGCGAGGCCATGGGTTCTGTGGTGTGGGTAAAGTGCGCTACCTCTGTGGAGTGTGTGTGTTTAATCTATCGATAGCCGCATCCTTGGTCACGGCACAAGTTTGTACTAGGTCACACCATTCGATCAACACTCACATGACAGAATGACTTATAGGTGAGTTATATGTTGATATTGTGATCAGTAACAGTTTGGCAGGATGTTGATGATGTTGTCGAGATGATCTCGAGGATGATCATTCAGTTGGTGACGTAGTCACGAGGTGATCATGTGGATGTTGTGACCGCGAGGTGATCATGTGGATGTTTGGATCACGAGGTGATCGAGATGGTATATTGCTTGGCCGGTTAGCCAAGAGTGAGATGGTTACTGAGATCTAAGATGTTGGTTTATCAGCATTGCAGTAGTTTCATATCATGCTTAGTAGTTGCTGTTAATTAATTAATCTACTTAATGCTATGTTATTGTCTTGCCTTGATGCTTTTGGTCGTTGTGAGCTTTCAAGTACATTCAACATACTGACCTGGCATGTCATGCCAGATTGCAGGTGATGCCGTGATTGATTGATTGATTGATTGATTGTCTAGGTTTTCGTGCATGTGAGCTAGACCGTGTCCCAACCAGAGTCCCTGCGGAGTGGAGTTCACCACCTTCGTCGTTGTTTGGCTGCAAGAAGTATTCCGCTGCTACGAGTTGTTCCGCTGCTAGCATAGAGCAAGTGTTGTATCGGAGGCGTACTGTCGCCGTGCTGATGTGATCCTTTGTAACATCATACCCTTGTATTATTATCCTTTGTAATAGGAGCTGATTTGTTCTATGTCAAGTAGTGCCGTATTCCAGAAGACTTCATCTCGATCTTTGGGATGGAATACGGGGTGTTTCGGTTTCTCTGAGCTGGGGTGCCATAGGCTTGGTATCTGAGCAGGTCTGGCTGTAGGACGCCCTAGTCAGCGCGAGCGGTAGAAATCTATAGTATAGAGTCTGGCTTGTTTGTCGCATTTGGTTGCTGCATTTGTTTGTTGCTTAGCATGCATATAGCCTTATTACTTGTTGCTAACGGTTTATCTTGTGAGTGTAGCTAGCATCAGTTCAGATCCACTATAGCTCAGCCCCTGCATTTCTTCCAGTTTCTTTTCTTGCTCGTTCTTCGGTGTTTGGCGTCATTTCTGTCCCAGCGGAGTGATGCCAAGTGACCCCAACACTTTTTGCAGAAATGGTGCTCAGGTATCATGCCGATGTCTTTCTTTCAGCCCCGCCTATCGTTTTGGTGATGGACATGCTTCTATCCCGAATCATGCCTTTTTCTTGTCGTGTGACAACCCCTAATGATCCTAGTTGTCAAAAAGGGCAATGTGTGCCGACTCAATTTTCCCCGCTATCCTATTCCTTGGACGAGTACGGATCTTTTCCGTCCGCTTGATAATAATGTGGTTGCGACATCCGTGTCGCGCTACATGGTTACCAAGTCCGTCCTCACTTATGAGCTAGTCAAGGATGCTACCTTCTCGAGCTAGAACTTGGTGTAGCGATATTTACACCAACTCTTCCACACATTGATTTGTCTTCGTGCACACCATCACATCATGTTAGATCGTAGTACTAGAGATACCGCGAGATTTGTGTGCTTAAGTAGGCATGCATATTGTGTGAAAAATAGTAATATGTGACCTTGTTTGTGTGTCATTGATGGTTTTTGGGTGCTTTTGTTTAGTTGAGTTTTCTTTTGCTTCTTTCTTTTGGGCCCTCGGTGTTACACTACTGCAGGATGGTCCAAACGCGACACTATGATCAGAGACCCTTTGACGAAACTATGTGCGATGCCATAATCGCAAACAGTGGTGTAAAAAACCATCAAAAAGGTGCAAAACATTTGCGATGATAGATGCACCAAACACGGTTCAGAATTTAGTTGCGTGTGCAATGCAGAGCGTACGGTTTAGCTCAGTTAACTGTTTGGGATGAGGAGGCACAAAAGATATGGGCAGCCAGTTGAAGGCGTGTGCGATACACGGCATACAGTTCACTCGGATGAACTGTGTGTGATTAGGCAACACAATGGAAATGGTTCAACTGAACAAGGTGTGTGTGATACGCGGCAAACAGGTCCGTAATCTGAAATGTGTACGAAGACCAATAATAACACATACGACTGCTGCTAATAAGACGTGTGAATTGCTCTGTCTACAGTAGAATAACATGTATATATATAACTGAAATAAACATCCAATTACATAAGTGACTATACAGATCATTCGCACACACCTCAATAAACAATTGCATGCATTCTAAAGTAGGAGAAATGATCGTCTAGTCATCTACTTGCGATGCTCCCGTGACTACTATGTGGTTCAATCCCTCGTCTGCGTCAGGAAGAAGACAGTTCCTCATGTCAACGATCCACCTGTACATCTTGTAGCTTGTGTACGCATCCATGGCCGCGTACTGGACATGTTGTTCATCCAGTCTCTTATGCCACACACTGTGCTAGGCGTTCTTGTCCTTATTTCTCTCTTGCTTCATCTTCGCATAGTAGGGGTCGACGATGGCCGAGGCGAGGTCAACTAGGGAATTCAGTTTGCTTTTGTTGCTGCCCCTGACCTTGTAGTGGTGCCGGATATTGACAAGATTCGGGCATTTCAAGTCCGAAACCTTGAGCGCTTTTAGATCGCTGGTGGTGTCCACCGTAGCGAAACTGTAGTCGGAGCTCTTGATAAACCTAGAGAAACGCTCGCAAGGCCTTGTGGCAAGGTGGAAGTGGTAGACAAGGACATCATGTCGCACGCACAACTGGGCGACGGAAACCTTCTGATCGTGCCCGGCATGACCCATGGTGCAATCGAGGTCGAAGCCGACCACTCGGTACTTGTCCTCGGCAAGGAACCGCTCCATAGTTTGGATGGAGCTCTCCACCGAGACCGGATCGTTCGTGTACACCACCGAGAGGGCCTTCCCCCTCACGTGGGTGTCCACTACGTGATGCGTGGTGAACTGCCCACCGTTGTCGTCGTCGGCCGCTGGGAGTGCCATTGGAGCCACGGAGAGCGCCATTGGAACCGCTGGATGTCCTCTCTGTATGTGTCCTCGTTGGTGCGCTTATTGTGTCATGTGAGACGAGAGATGAAGGTAAATGGCCGCAGGAATAAAAGGGGGTCGGGCGGCATGGATTCTGGCACGTCCGCATGGCAGTTTTTGCAGCGGGTAACTGCATCTTTGTGCCGCGCCCGGCGCAACCGCTTGCACACGAACGTGCGTGATCATGCACCGAGCACCTTGAGTGACACGAGAGCAGAGCGCGCGCTACGGCCGCCTGAATCGCAAGAAACCACATGCATAGAGCAGTTGAACACGCAGGAAATGGTCGCCTACAAGCCAGCCGACAGTTGCGTCGCTGCGTATAGAGCGGCCGTGTGGTACCACCTCCGTCTAGTCTATAGTCTCCTTTATATTCCGTGCCATACTTTGCCCTCAAATTTAACCAACAAAATGTTAATGCATGTTTTAAAATTATATAATTGGAAACTATGTTCAAATACAAATCCAACTATATATTCCTTGGCGACATGCATTCGTATTTTATTAGTTAAATCATACTTTTAAACCAGGACGGTTCTATAGTAGGTAATTAAGTCACAAACGTTTTTTTATTAACCGTATGTGTACGTGGCCTTTCGTCCTCCTCTCGCATGCCTTGTCACCCCGCTGCCGCAGACGGCTTACATCGCAAGCTTGCGCAGTGCACAGGGGCGTTCTTTTTGCCAAACGGTGGCGCCAATGAATCGTCGGTGAGCTCGTTCCTGCGCAACCTTACAGGTTCCCACGCAAGCTTCCCGCCCGACTCGGTGAAATCCCCCAAAATCCCAATGCTTATCGGCCTGCTATAAAAACCCTCATGGCCGGCGAGTCCTGCGTAGCATTTTCCCCTCCATCCCTGTAGCTTATCTCGTCTGCTTCTCCCACAATCGCAATGGCACCGGTCCGTCCTCGTCGCTCAACCACTCCATCGTCATCAGAGGACAGCTCCAGCTGGGAGGCTACACTGCGGCGGCAGTGCAGTCCCCGGCGTAGTGCAGTGCGCATGGCGTCTCTGTTGGGTGTGCGCAGAACACCCACCACACGCTCCGCCGCCGGTGCCCATTGCAGCTGTTACCGGCCGCCGTTGCTGGCACACCACTGTTGAAAGCCAGGGCCATCGCCCGCTCCGTCGCCACGGCCTGAAGGCGGGAGATGGCCGTTGTGGCCGCCACCCCACTGCCGGCCACTATGGCCATCACCCGCTCCACCACCACGGCCCGAAGGCGGGAGGTGGTGGTCGTGGCCACCACCCCGTCGTCGGCCGCCGTGGACGCCAGCCCACCGTCGATCGTCGAGATCATCACCCACTCCGCCACCGCCGCCCGAAGGCGGGAGGCGGAGGTGGATGCCCGCACATGCGACAGCGACCTTGCGCGCTACACCGAGTTCCTGCGCGAGGAGGAGGAGTGCCTCGTCGAGCATGCAAAGAGACTTACCGCCACAGTGGCCGTACATGCCGCCTCAGAGGTGAGGAATCAGGAGATCTACGAGCAGAACCACCGCTTCGAGAGGGGTCGTCTGGAGCGGCAGAAGGCATTCGAGGTGAGCATCGCTGAAGCTGCATTAGCGGCAGTCACCGCATTGCGGTTGCCCAGCTCGTCGGTAGGCTCCTCCTCCGCCGCCTCTTAGTGAGCGCGCTCGACAGAGGAGAGTCAGCCGAAAGTAGTACAAAGCCCCTCCGCAGTAGTAGTAGTAGTAGTAGTATTTAGGGGCTATTTTGTTCAGTTCATCTGACTATAGATGTGGTGGACCTGTACAATGTACTTAAAATTAGCTAGTATATATAGTTGAACTAGCTATTTCTGTACGTGGTTGTCAACAATTGGGGAGAAGTTTGGTCGGTTCAGCTGTCGAGTTAAACTGTTTGTATAAATTAAGAATGACTTCTTAATCTATGAATGAAATCTATGCTTAATTACTGAATTTTAGTTGCAAAAATTAGATACTGCTAGTGATTTTTAGCTTCATATTTTGACAAATCGCAGTGTTACAAGGATTGACAAATCTTACCAAAATTTCTGTACGTGGTTGCACATGGGTCATCCAAAACAACCGTTTGCATTGAAGGGATGCACAAATCCTGCACTGCTCTCACTTTGCATACGGGTGTTCTATCTAAAACGTTTGCGATCAAGAGCTGTAGAAATCCTGCTCGGACCATTTTCTCTTTGCTTCCTGGGGAAGCTGTCGGTTTGCATATAGGTGTTCTAACTAAAACGTTTGCGATGAGTGTTTTATATTTAAAAAGTGAATTAAACTGCGGCTTGGGCGCCATCAATGGAGAGGATGCGAGCAAGGCGGGTGGCCATGGAAGTCAAAGGGCTCGCTTCCCAGTGAGCCTGCGTAGCGTACAACTCACATGCTTCCCGGTGAGCCTGCGCACTCGAGGACAGCTTGCACGCCGCTCGGTCAGCCTGCGCACCGGACGGCACTCGCACGCTTCCCGTTCACTCAAGTTCAAGCAGCTGTTCACACGACACCTCCTACAGCCATTAAAACCAAGACACGTGGTGTCACGTGAATGGTTAACAGAATTTTGGATTTACTATAATTTAAAAACCAGGCATCTCAATGTTTTGCCGGCAATCAACGGCGCCCTGGTGTTTGAAATTCATTCCCATTTCTTGCATGGGACCTAAGCATGCACCTAAGGACACATATTTGATTTGTCAACCAATTTATATGAACTGGAGCATGTGCATGTAGTTCAAATTTTAATTATGCACATAAAATGCATTGAAAACTTAGTTAATGCATGAAAATGTCCAAACGAACCCCGAAAATTCACAAAAATTCACACAACACTCCTGTTGTTCTATGTTGACACGAGAAAAAAATTTGAAAGCAATAAGAGGTGACGGATATCGTTTCGCCCCAAAGGTGGGACATTCCCTACCGAAAACCATCATGCTTGTTGCGAGAAGCTCCGGTTTGTGAGAAGCATATACCCAAACCTGCCCCAAATGGGACATAATTTTTACCACGGCATGTTGATGCCGCTCCATGATAGCATGCCAAGTTTCATGAATTTCAGACGAGTTTTTGATTTACTAGAATTTAAAACCAGGCATCTCAATGTTTTGCCGGCAACCAACGGTGCCCAGGTGTTTGAAATTCATTCCCATTTCTTGCATGGGACCTAAGCATGCACCCAAGGACACAAATTTGATTTTTCAACCAACTTATATGCACTGGAGCATGTGCATGTTGTTCAAACTTGAATTGTTCACCTGAAATGGCTAGAAAACCAATTTAATGGATAAAATGTTCAAACGAACCCTGAATAATTCCAATTCATTTACGACACACATATAGTTGCATGTTCATTACAGATAAAAGGTCTAGCAATTCAAATACCGTCCATTGCCGCTGTGACCCCATTATGTAATTCAAATCAAGATGAAAAATCTAGTAGATCACACACAGTTTATTATTAGCAACCGTGTGAGATGTAGTACAAAATATCTTCGAGCACTGTCGGTGTATAGTACGCCTATGGCTTACGCAAGAAGGTGCGTCGGCTACAGTCCATAGCCAGCGTCTCAAGCACACTAGCTCGCTCCCCAAATATCATTTCACTGTTCAATCGTCGCCGGTGAAAGATGGGCACGTGGACCCACGTCGTGAGGGCAACTTCGGTGGCCCACTCCGGCGAGAGCGCGGCCGCAGCCGCCATGCGCGTGCTAACAAGGTGCATGAGCACGGCCTCAATTTGCGACCGGGCGGCAAAGGCAGCCCAAACGGCCGTTGTTGCTTCTCAGGTGGCGGCAGCAACATCTGCCTCGGGGATAGCAACTGGCGAGAGCGGCATCGCAGCTGCCCGTTCCGTAGCGGCGGCCTTAGCCCTGATGGATGCTGCCCACGACCATGTCGAGGCCGCCCACACCCAGCTCCTGGCGGTGACCGCACAAATCGAACGAAGCTTCTCCGACAATGGCCGGCAACCCACGGTCGAAGAGCTGGCAATCACCGAGAGCATTCGAGTAGCCGTCCGTTCCTCCGCCACATACCTTGCAATGATGGAGCCCGTCCAAGCCAAGATCGCGTCCGCTCACGCGCTGCTCATGGCAGCCTTTTCCAAAGAGATGGTGGATGCGGATGGCGAGATGCTTGCCGAGTATGGTGCGATGGATGCCACGGAGCCCCTTCCCAGGAGACCGTGGGCGCGAGCTAGACATGGAGGCGGCGGCGGCGATCGACGAGCAGCAACCGTAGTAGTACTATTTGTTTTGTTTAATTAAGAGCTCTGGTGTTTAATTTGTTAGAGTAATGTTTAGGTAAGCTAGCTCTGTTTAATTGCTGAACTTGCTCGATTAAGAAGTGTGGGTGTGCCATAGTCTCCTTTGTGTACCCAAATTATGCAATGATGTGGATGGCCACTTTAACCATGGAAATTCTAACCAAAACTTTTGACGTTCAAACTCATCACACACGGGTTAAGCTATCTGAATCATTTGTGATGTCCACATACCGTACATAGTTCTGAATAAGGAACCGTGTCTGATGACACTTTGCGTGCCAGTTTTTTGGCTGAAGCGATTCCAAATTTTCAGCTTCCGCGGAAATATCTACCTCCCTCCCCCTCCCTCTTACCAAAAGCCACATTTCCCCTCTTTCCGCCTTCCTTTCCAAGTTGAAACCTTCACTCCTTGCTTGCAGCGCCGCCGCCTCCTCGCCGGCGACCCTCCTTCACACTGCTCGGCCTCCTCTATCCAAGTAGGTAATCCACACCCGATCCCCATCCTCCTCCTCCTCCTTCCACGTCTCACATGCCCTGACTGTCGGCGCGAGCGTGACACCTTCCACCCAAATCACCGGCCCCTCCACCAAAAAAGCGCCGGCCTAAGCCATGGTGCACGCAATATAGCCAGGACCTCAAGGAACATTTGGCAGCGGAGAAGCAAATCGCGGCCGCACACGCGGATGAGGTCGCGATGGTTGCCATTTGTGCTGACCCCCAAATCTTGAAGGAGCACCTTGCCAATTGCTAGCTACGCCGGTTAAGCATGCTCGGTTTACCCGTTGCGTGTGGTGCTCCTGCCTTTCCTTCACAAATTCTAGTTAATTGTGCTATCTAATTTCACCATGCAATCTGTTGCTCTAGTGTATATGTTCTATATGTCGTGCAATGTGGTGCTCACTTATTAACTATTTTGTTAATTAATTGTCGTCTTCAGTTAACTGTTTGGTTCAATTCTGCAAATGTGATGTGCAATTCTTCAGGCTGCAATTTTGTATTGTCTTCCATGTGAGAAATAAATCGAATTTATATTTACAAAATTGTGGGTGCATTTTTTTATTGTATACCATGTGAGGAATAAATTGAATTTGGCTGTAGTAAATACATGAGAAACAAATACAGTTGCTACAAATGGCTGTAGTTAACTGTTTGGTTAACTCTCTGATCTTCTATTAGGAGTATGTTATATTGTGCAATGTGGTGCTCAGTTAATGTTTGGTTCATTTGTTCTGGTGTTTAGTTAACTGCTTGGTTCAATTCTGTAATGCGATGTCCAATTGTCGTGGGTAGAATTTTGTATTGTTCTGCATGTGAGGAATAAATCGAATTTGGTTGCACTTAATACATGAGAAACATATACAAGTGCTATATTTCCTAGTTCTTAATCATGCTTGGTTTGGGTAAATGGGTTTTCCGTGTGGATTCAATTAATCTGATGAATCTGCAATGTGCTTATTTTACATCAACATATTTTACTGATAGCATGCGAACCCTTACTTAACCTGATGACTAACTGCCTTATATGTGTTGCAGGGAAACAATGGAAAGCAGTGAGGTTTACAATTGAGGTTAGCACGTGCATGGTCCGTTGTCTAATAGCACATTATTGTGCAATTGCAGGAACCATTCGAATATTTTGGTTTTTAATAATTTGGTCTTGCGCATGTAGGTCCTGCTGTGAGAGGTTTTGACCCACTGTTCGACCCTTTTTGCATATGGGGAAATGAGTTGTCCATGAATATCAATCAAATCAAGAAACTCAGAAAGATTGTTAGGATAAAGAAATTAGCAACAAAAAGCAACAAGATCTTTGCCTGCACAATGAAGAAGACATCAGTTCACTACAAGTTGGTACTAACTATTATACATTGCCTTTTTTATTCCTTTGCCCCATTTCCAATATAGAGAAGATATTTATGCACATCCTTGTTTTCAGGCCTTTCCAAAGAGGTTCACTGATGATTACCTCTCAAACCACCTCTATGGTCAGGAGGCGAGGAAGGTTTTCATACAACACCCACGGTTCAATATTGAAGTGTTCCTGAAGAGGACGAAGGACGGATGGTCAATCATCCACATGCACTAGCCTAAAGTTGCAAAGACCTTCAACATGAATGAAGGCTCAATATTCGCCTTCCGCTCAGCAGTTTTCCAGATGAGATGCATTTGTCTATATACCGTATATGATGCTAATTTTGAAAGGTTCTACATGTTGCATGTGGAACTTACTGCTGGTGCAGTTGTGTAATGGGGTAGGTGAGTGCTGAAGCTATATCATGTTGTACTCTGATGTATTTCAATTATGAAATTCTACTTCCTTACTATGGAAATGAAATATATTGTGTGCTTAATATGAAATATCAATTAGATTAATAAATGGATTATGAATAATCAGATAATTAGCCTGCTAATGGTGAATTAGCCTGCTAACTGTGTTTTGCTATTGCAAACGGTTGTTGAAAAAATACCATGGGCAATGACCTCAGGCAACGCACACAGTTTCTAGAAATAAACCGTGTTGGATCAATGAACAATCACACATGACTTTCTCTTGAAAACTGTTTGCGTTAGGCCACCTTGCGCAAACGTTTACCACATAAAAACTGTGTGTGATGGACATCCTTTGCCACACAGTTTCTTCTACGGACCGTGTGTGATACATTCAATAACGCAAACGATTTAACAGGAAAAATTGTGTGTGATGTACCTGTGAACGGAAACATTTTCCTTGGAGTGACTGTGTGGGATGTGCATACGAACGGAAATGTTTAGCGGGGACTTACTGTGTGGGATGTACTTGCGACCGAAAACAATTTTGCGGTATAATTGTATTTTTAGCTCTATTGTATGTATTTCCGTATTTGCATGCTCGCCGGTCGCACACGACCTCATTTTGCCGAACGTGTGTGCCAGGAGGGCATATCCCTGACGGTTTCTGGGTCGTGTGGGAAGGTCCCTCCTATCGCCCACACTCACTTGGCGACGGTTCCAAATGCCGTCGCGGAAAGGGGTTTTAAACCGTTTGTTTAGGACCGACGCGCACAAGTGTTACCTTATTTCCCCTTATGGAAGTTTCTCATCGACCAACATTGGACATGAAGAAGCAATACGGATTTCAAATATTTGGAAGAAGCTCAGCTAAACATTATGGTCTACCCAGTCAACAACATTATAGTATTAATATCTGCTCAAAATACCAATGGTGTCTTGGATTGATTATCAACAACGAGTCTACATCAGTACAAAATCCTCACAACAGTAATGGTCTAGCTAGCAGGAAGACAAGTCAGTTACATGAGCAACAGTATATTTTTAGTCAAAGGTATGGCTTATATACAAAGTTTGGGCTCAGGAATGAACGATGCTTGAAATATGTTATACTCCGAAAGAAAGTTAGAATGTGCTATGATCAAGGAAGACAGTCAAACAAATTTTCTCATGCAAGTAATCAGCCGCAGAATATTATGGGTGTCTGTATGGCTTTCACTCTGCATATCGAAGTATGAAGTTTTGGATATGAGAAACTCAGCCCTCCTCCACACGCTATCGGAAGAAAAGTATGATGCAAGGCTCCTCAATTTTCCTAGTACAATATATGGACAGTTTCCGGTCCTAGATACCCAATCTCCCTCAGCAAGATACCTTAGTAAAAGCTTCTGACAGACGGAAATGAATCTTTCCCAAGAAGAAAACCGAGGAGAAGCTTCTCAAGTACGGAACCCAGGCTTCTCCAGCACAATACTCAGGTCAAGCTTCGTGTGTAAGCTATCGAGACTTATTTTGCCCACTACCCAGACAAAAGTTTCGAGCAGAAGCTAACGAGTCTTCCTCACCAAGCTACTCGGATGGCTTCTCTTGTATGCCACTCAGTCCGCACCAGTACCACACTATTGCATCGCGCTCAGAGATTATACGGTGAGTTGGCAGTATATGATAGTGCAGTTCAAGGATTAGATTTGCAATAATTTTTATCACAAGTATAATTCATTCAAGACATATGCCTACCTCAAGAATCGAGTATTCGGTTGCATATGATTCTTATATATATGATGCGTGTGTATCCCCGGTCATACCAGTCACTCATACGAGATATGACCGTGATCAAGCGGATATACCTAAGAAAGGTAAGGATCCCAAAACCTCATGAGCCATGCAAATAAGGATAAGAGGAGATACATCTCATGTAATGAAAGGATCGGCAAGCGCTAGAGATGACAACACAGAATCAACAGTCTTGACAAGGGTTACCAAAGTCATTATTCCCGCACCCGACAAGGTGATCTCCAGAACTCTTGTCACCCTCTTGTATGATTGGCCTCAACAATGAGTTTTGTACAGCTACATGCCCCGAGTATATGTCATATATGTGCATACCCAGGTAGGAAAACAAGCACAAGGGTTGATGCCTAAAATATTTCCTGAATCACGTTCATGGTCATACAAAAAAATCAAGGACATATGTGGCAAAGCTATTTCAGTATGGTACCCTGACAAAGAAAATCACGACCGTTAAAGGATGAGATTGGCATCAAAGGTATGATGATTTTGCACGACCATCACGGTCCGTATACCCAAGTCAGTTGAAGGCCATACTTTCATATGGATCCACACAGGCATACCCCAGAGTCCTACTATACCCTTCAAGGACTGCATATCCCACTGAACCGCTTAAAAATGGTTAGTGTGGCATATCCAAGTCTGTTATGTCAGATCCCAGAATTCCTTTGCAAACTCCGCATTTTGACTTCAATGGTAGTGTTAAAGCATATCACAGCCCATTACCACATCTGGGTATACCGACAACATGGGTAAATCAAAAATCAAACAATCAGCTCGAACCAGCTATAAATCCATACCCCTTTATATTACTCACGATAGAAGGCAATCGAATATTTGGTACATATCTCGTGCTCGAGCCAAAGAAACTAGTCAGGATATATCAGTACCACTTGTGAGCAGTCAGATCCCATCAGAGAATGGCCATGATTCTCAGCATTGATCAAACCCGGAAGACATGCATCTGGTTGAGCAAAACCCATGGTAGAAATAAAATATTTTCATGACCAAAGGACAATTTATGCTCAGCTACATTGGATATCACTGTAGATATGAGAGAATCAACGTCAGCAAAAGGATTGGGTATATAAGCAAATACTTGTCAGAATTTGGGAAAGGTGAAGCAAAACCACCCCAGAGCAAGGTAAGTACATCATATGAAATTCTTGAGGGAACAATATACAAAGGAGAAGGATACCCGAGTTGGAAACAGTTTCCTTAAGGAATATTCATACTTGTTCCCTGAGCAATCAAATCTCAAGGACGAGATTTCTTTAAGGGGGAAGGTTTGTAACAGCCTGGTTTTTGGCCCTTTTCTTTTTTTCCCTTGATTTATTTGATTTTTGATCTGTTTTTCTTTTTGGAGTGGTTTTGTGGCCTTGAAACCTGGGAGATCATCATTATTTCTTCTCCCAAGTGGCTCATAATTCTCAAAACTTCCCCAAGATCATGTCATTTCCATTCTAGCCCAATCCTAAAAATTCTTTTCTAGGGAATATTCCTTTTTTCTATTAAAGGAATAACGCTAATTGCCCTAGGTTGTGAAGCAACCTATATATCTATCACTCCTAAAATTTCCAAATAATTCGCATAATTGTTTTGGGTCATATCTTCCTCAAATATGTCAAAAACTTCCTTGCCTAGTTCAAAAATAATCCATCAATATTCTTTTTCCTATTTTGCCTTGAGTGGCACTTTGTGAAGGAAGTGTCATTTATCTTTTCCTAGTTACCCCCAAACTTTTGGGGCATGCTTCTACATCCAAATAATTACCTCATGTCAAAATTTAACTTCATTTTCCTAGCCAATCTTCCTCAACAATTTTTCAAAGTTTTTGTCAAACAGAAGGCATTGTGAAGGAAGTACTAGCAAATTATGGCCCTTAGCCAATCTTCCTCAACAATCTGTCCATTTATTCTATAAACCCCTAGGATCATAGTACTTCCGAAGATAAACCTCCCAAATAACCCATTTGGCCCTTAGCTCTTCCCTGTTGATCACCAGTGCACAGCCAAGTTTGCTACATCAAACTTTAATCAATGTCTAACTCAGATGCAGAGCCTGTTCTCTCAAGCTCTTGCTATATACCGCCTCCAGGATGGAGAGACAACACCCCAGACAAGGTTTTCCAGCCCCTACAGCCCTCCCCGTGCCATGTCGAGTGGTGACCACGTAGCTGGCATGCATATTCACGTGCTCTGTGTGTTGTGGCCGCGTCCAGGATGTCTTCTAGCTTCGGCGCATCTCCCTCTCGTCATCTTCGCACGCGTGACCGTGTCTAGCAGCTGTCCCTCATCATTGCCACCTCCCTGGACCCCTCTCCCCTTTCGAAAACCTCCTCGTCGGCCCTCGCCGCCGCGCGCCCATGGGCGAATAGTGGTCGAGAAGTCTTTAACGGCGCTCCTCTCTTCTTCCTCTGCTCCCCCTTGGCTCCTGCTGCTCTGTGACCTCTGCATCAATGCCTCGTCACGTTCCGGTGCCCTCCCTGTGATCGTTGAGCTCGCCAGAGCATCAGCCGGACGTGCACGGCATCCTCTGACCTCGGCATCCCCTCCTCGACTATATATAGCCACTCCCCGCGGCCTCCGAGAACACCAGCAGTCCTCCCTCACTCCCAATGCCCCGCCCAGCCACTCCTCCAAGCTCGACGAGCTCCCTTTAGCTCCCATGGCCGCCATTGCCGCCAGCTCTGTGTGCTCGAATCCGAGCCCTCCGAGCGCTTCCCCCTCGCCTAACCACCACCAGAAGGCCTCCCGAAGCTAGCAGAATTGCCCCGTCCCTTCACCTCCTCCGCCAGAGAATCGTAGCCCCGACCCCATCTTCGTCCATCACCGCCGTCCGCCTCGGGTGCTGCCCTGCTCGACTCCGCCTCCCCAAGATGCGTGTGTGGTCCACGTGGGTGCTGCTCGGCCCCCTGGTGACGCCGGTATGCTGCACGCTGCGGGTGGTGGCCTGCAACACCGATAGTCGCCGTCGGGGTCCTCCTCTCCCCATGGCCAAGTGCAAGCGCGGGAGGAGGAAGAAAACCCTGCCAGGAGGACCCCACCTTCCCCGCAACCCCACTCGTCATCCACCACAGCCCGGGCCCGCGTGGTTAAGTGCAGATGCACTCAGCCAAATACGTCTTCCCCCTAGGGGAAGCGTATTCTGCCTCTGTACTGAGCAGATTACGATTTCTCTGTGGGGATGCGTATTGATGAAAATGTAATTTCTTCTTCTCGGCTGCCGGCCGAATCTGCTATTTTTTGGATGTTCACCCGTTAGCAACAGAAAAGCATATGTTTTTATTTGTTTTTCTACTAACGAATGAACGACCGTATCTCTTCAACCGTAGCTCCAAATGAGGTGATTCCAAAGCCCACTTATTCGTCTTGTCGAGCCTGTTCTGTTGGTATAATTTTCATGATCTTGTCACATTTTGAAAATGACCATTATGCCCTTGCCCTTATTCAGCCCCCTCCGGGAGAGAACGTTTTTCGGCGATTCTTTCCACGAGCTTCTCGCACTCCTTCCCGATGAATCCCTCCATCCCAGGCAAGCCACACCCTCCATTTGCATGATTGAAATGCAGTGCCATGGTTTTAATTATTTGAACTTGTTTAAAATTTGCTTTAGTTACATGTGATCTTGTTCATGGCATTTCTCGGAGTATTATTTGAATCTTGCTATTGCCATGATGTTGTTTCGAGTTCTAGGACTAATATTTTGCAGCTTTTGTGGATGACTTGTTGCCATTGGATTTTTAGTGGCTCATATTCTTCTTACTTTCATGATGGTATCTGATATGATATTTTGGAGTTTTACTTGGGATGTCATGTTGCCTTTGGATTATTAGTGGCTAGTAGTATTTTCATCATGATGATAGTTGATATTATGTTTTGGAGTATGATTTCAGAGATTATTCTTGTTCTAGCTATTGGAGTAGTAGTATTATCATTCTTGGATTCATCATGATAGTAGGATTATGCTATCCTCGGAGTATTTTGGTATGACGATATTACACTTTGGATTATTTGTTGGATAGAGCTATGACTTGGATTACAGGTTGATAGATGATGTCGGAGTATCAATTATCAATGTTATATTTTGGGGACAAATTCCGTCATTAGGTTGGTCAGGTGCCACCGAACCGGGCTTTTCTAGCGCAACCACATTTGCTTTTTATGGGAAGGCCCTAATGCGGTCTATTGTTATGTCTCTCGCCGGTGCCTCCAACGAGGGAAGGTTATGGGCGCGCGCTACCCTGATCAGGTAGGCGGACATAAGCTTTGTGTGCCCGTAGTTGGATAGGGACCTTTTGTCCCCGTTTGGGGCCGTTTTTGTTTTGCCATGACAGTGGCCGTTGATGTCTTTGGTAGACACGGGGCTACCCATGACTTAGCCCAGAAGGGCGTTGGTCGGAGTGGCTGGGAGAGTGTCATGGCAGTAGATCAGTTTTGTTGGAACACCATCGGTCCAGCCGAATGGGAGTGCGAGGCCATGGGTTCCATGGTGTGGGTAAAGTGCACTACCTTTGAAGAGTGTGTGTGTTTCATCTATCGATAGCCGCGTCCTCGGTCATGGGCACAAGTTCGTACTAGGTCACACCATTCGATCAACAATCACATGACCGAATGACTTATAGGTGAGTTATATGTTGATATTGTGATCAGTAACAGTTTGGCAGGATGTTGATGATGTTGTTGAGATGATCTCGAGGCTGATCATTCAGTTGGTGATGTGGTCACGAGGTGATCGAGATGGTATATTGCTTGGCCGGTTAGCCAAGAGTGAGATGGTTATTGAGATCTAAGTTCTTGGTTTATCTACAGTAGTTTCATATCATGCTTAGTAGTTGCTGTTAATTAATTATTAATGCTATGTTATTGTCTTGCCTTGATGGTTTTGGTTGTTGTGATCTTGCAAGTACATTCAATGTACTGACCTGTCATGTGATGCCAGATTGCAGATGATGCCGTGATTGATTGATTGATTGATTGATGAGGTTTCCGTGCATGCAAGCTAGATCGTGTCCCAGCCAGAGTCCCTGCGGAGTGGAGTTCACTACCTTCGTCGTTGTTCTGCTACTAGAACTATTCCGCTACTACGAGTTGTTCCGCTGCTAGTATAGAGCAAGTGTTGTATCGCAGGTGTAGTGTCGCCATGCCGATGTGGTCCTTTGTAACATCAGACCCTTGTATTATTATACTTTTTAATAGGAGCTGATTTGTTCTATGTCAAGTAGTGTTGTATTCCAGAAGACTTCATCTTGATCACTGGGCTGGAATACGGGGCGTTCCGGTTTCTCTGAGCTGGGGTGCCACAGTTTTGCCCACAAGGAAGAGTCCTTCTTGGACTTTCAGGACCTAAAGCCCCATGGGCTTTACCCCTTGGCCGAACCTTATCATCCTATATATCATGTCTACATAGTTCTTGAACCCGTAGGGTCCGAACGTTAAGCGTGCGGACCCTACGGGTTCGAGAACTATGTAGACATGACCGAGACACCTCTCCGGTCAATAACCAATAGCGGAACCTAGATGACCATATTGGCTCCTACATATTCTACGAAGATCTTTATTGGTCGAACCTTATGACAACATACATAATTCCCTTTGCCCATCGGTATGTTATTTGCCCGAGATTCGATCGTCGGTATCTTCATACCTAGTTCAATCTCATTACCGACAAGTCTCTTTACTCATTCCATAATACATCACCTCGTGACTAACTCCTTAGTCATTTGCTTGCAAGTTTATGATGTGTATTACCGAGAGGGCCCAGAGATACCTCTTCGATACTCGGAGTGACAAATCCTAATCTCGATTCACGCTAACCCAACAAAAAACCTTTGGAGATACCTGTAGAGCATCTTTATAATCACCCAGATACGTTGTGACGTTTGATAGAACACAAGGTATTCCTCCGGTATTCGGGAGTTGCGTGATCTCATAGTCGAAGGAATTTGTATTTGACATGAAGAAAGCAATAGCAATAAAACTTAACGATCATTATGCTAAGCTAACGGATGGGTCTTGTCCATCACATCATTCTCCTAATGATGTGATCCCGTTCATCAAATGACAACACATGTCTATGGCTAGCAAACTTAACCATCTTTGATTAACGAGCTAGTCTAGTAGAGGCTTACTAGGGACACGATGTTTTGTCTATGTATTCACACATGTATCATGTTTCCGGTTAATACAATTCTAGCATGAATAATAAAAATTTATCATGATATAAGGAAATATAAAATAACAACTTTATTATTGCCTCTAGGGCATATTTATTTCAGTCTCCCACTTGCGCTAGAGTCAATAATCTAGATTACATTGTAATGATTCTAACACCCATGGAGTCTTGGTGCTGATCATGTTTTGCTCATGGAATACGCTTAGTTAAGGGTCTACCACATTCAGATCTGTATGTATTTTGCAAATCTCTATGTCTCCCTCCTTGATTTGATCATGGATGGAGTTGAAGTGTCTCTTGATGTGTTTGGTTCTTTTGTGAAATCTGGATTCCTTCGCCAAGGCAATTGCTCCGGTATTGTCACAAAAGATTTTCATTGGACCTGATGCACTAGGTATTACACCTAGATCGGATATGAAATCCTTCATCCAGACTCCTTCATTCGCTGCTTCCGAAGCAGCTATGTACTCCGCTTCACACGTAGATTCCGCCACAACACTTTGCTTGGAACTGCACCAATTGACAGCTCCACCATTCAATATAAATATGTATCCGGTTTTTGACTTAGAGTCATCCGAATCAGTGTTAAAGCTAGCATCGACGTAACCATTTATGACAAGCTCTTTGTCACCTCCATAAACGAGAAACATATCCTTAGTCCTTTTCAGGTACTTCATGATGTTCTTGACCGCTGTCCAGTGATCCACTCCCAGATTACTTTGGTACCTCCCTGCTAGACTTATAGCAAGGCACACATCAGGTCTGGTACCCAGCACATCATACATGATAGATTCTATGGCTGAGGCATAGGGAATGACTTTCATTTTCTCTCTATCTTCTGCAGTGGTCGGGCATTGAGTCTGACTCAACTTCACACCTTGTAACACATGCAAGCACCCTTTCTTTGACTGGTCCATTTTGAACTTCTTCAAAACTTTATCAAGGTATGTGCTTTGTGAAAGTCCAATTAAGCGTCTTGATCTATCTCTATAGATCTTGATGCCTAATATATAAGTAGCTTCACCGAGGTCTTTCATTGAAAAACTCT
Source organism: Triticum urartu (assembly GCF_003073215.2). NCBI lineage: Eukaryota > Viridiplantae > Streptophyta > Magnoliopsida > Poales > Poaceae > Triticum > Triticum urartu. The sequence continues at coordinate 72,839,241 of NC_053025.1, forward strand.
TATTCAAGTATCCTTTTATGCTATCCAGAAATTCTATATCATTTCCAATCAACAATATTTCATCCACATATAATATTAGAAATGCTACAGAGCTTCCACTCACTTTCTTGTAAATATAGACTTCTCCGGAAGTCTGTATAAAACCATATTCTTTGATCACACTATCAAAGCGTATATTCCAACTCCGAGATGCTTGCACCAGTCCATAAATGGACCACTTGAGCATGCACACTTTGTTAGCACCTTTAGGATCAACAAAACCTTCTGGTTGCATCATATAAAACTCTTCTTTGAGATATCCATTAAGGAATGCAGTTTTGACGTCCATTTGCTAGATTACATAATCATAAAATGCGGAAATTGCTAACATGATTCGGACAGACTTAAGCATCACTACGGGTGAGAAAGTCTCATCATAGTCAACTCCTTGAACTCGTCGAAAACCTTTTGCAACAAGTCAAGCTTTGTAGACAGTAACATTACCACGAACGTCAGTCTTCTTCTCGAAGATCCATTTATTCTCTATGGCTTGCCGATCATCGGGCAAGTGAACCAAAGTCCATACTTTGTTCTCATACATGGATCTGTCTCAGATTTCATGGCCTCAAGCCATTTTGCAGAATCTGGGCTCATCATCGCTTCCTCATAGTTTGTAGGTTATTCATGGTCTAGTAACATGACTTCCAGAACAGGATTACCGTACCACACAGGTGCGGAACATGCTCTGGTTGACCTACGAGGTTCGGTAGTAACTTGATCTGAAGTTTCACGATCATTATCATTTGCTTCCTCTCTAGTTGGTATAGGCATCACTAGAACTGATTTCTATGATGAGATACTTTCCAATTCGAGAGAAGGTACAATTACCTCATCAAGTTCTACTTTCCTCCCACTCACTTCTTTCGAGAGAAACTTATTCTCTAGAAAGGATCCATTCTTAGCAACAAAGATCTTGCCTTCGGATCTGTGATAGAAGGTGTACCCAAAAGTTTCTTTTGGGTATCCTATGAAGACGCACTTCTCCATTTGGGTTCGAGCTTATTAGGTTGAAGCTTTTTCACATAAGCATCACAACCCCAAACTTTAAGAAACGACATCATAGGTTTCTTGCCAAACCATAGTTCATACAGTGTCATCTCACCGGATTTAGATGGTGCCCTATTTAAAGTGAATGCAATTGTCTCTAATGTATAACCCCAAAATGATAGTGGTAAATCGGTAAGAGACATCATAGATCGCACCATATATAATAAAGTACGGTTACGGCGTTCGTACACACCATTATGCTAGGGTGTTCCAGGTGGCGTGAGCCGTGAAACTATTCCACATTGTTTTAAATGAAGGCCAAACTCGTAACTCAAATATTCGCCTCCGTGATTACATCGTACAAACTTTATTTTCTTGCTACGATGATTCTCCACTTCACTCTGAAATTCTTTGAACTTTTCAAATGTTTCAGACTTGTGTTTCATTAAGTAGATATACGCATATCTTCTCAAATCATCTGTGAAGGTCATAAAATAATGATACCCGCCGCGAGCCTCAAGACTCATCAGATTGCACACATCAGTATGTATTATTTCCAATAAGTCAGTTGCTTGCACCATTTTTCCAGAGAACAGAGTTTTAGTCATCTTTCCCATGAGCTATGGTTCGCAAGCATCAAATGATTCATAATCAAGTGATTCCAAAAGCCTATTTGCACGGAGTTTCTTCATGCGCTTTACACCAATATACCTAAACGGCAGTGCCACAAATATGTTGCACTATCATTGTCAACTTTGCATCTTTTGGCATCAATATTATTATGAATATGTGTATCACCACAATCGAGATTCAATAAAAATAGACCACTCTTCAAGGGTGCATGACCATAAAAGACATTACTCATATAAATAGAACAATCATTATTCTCTGACTTAATTGAATAACCATCTCACATCAAACAAGATCCAGATATAATGTTCATGCTCAACGCTGGCACCAAATAACAATTATTTAGGTCTAAAACTAACCCCGAAGGTAGATGTAGAGGTAGCGTGATGGCGGCGATCACATCGACCTTGGAACCATTCCTGACACGCATCGTCACCTCATCCTTAGCCAATCGCCGTTTAATCCGTGGCCCCCTGTTTCAAGTTACAAATATGAGCAACCAAACCAGTATCAAATACCCAGGTGTTACTACGAGCATTAGTAAGGTACACATCAATAACATGTATATCAAATATACCTTTGTTCACTTTGCCATCCTTCTTATCCGCCAAATACTTGGGGCAGTTCCGCTTCCAGTGACCAGTTCCTTTGTAGTACAAGCACTCAGTTTCAGGATTGGGTCAAGACTTGGGCTTCTTCCCTGGAGTGGAAACTTGCTTGCCATTCCTCTTGAAGTTCCCCTTCTTTCCCTTGCCCTTTTTCTTGAAACTAGTGGTCTTGTTAACCATCAACACTTGATGCTCCTTCTTGATTTCTACATCCGCAGCTTTGAGCATAGAGAAGAGCTCAGGAATTGTCTTATCCATCCCTTGCAAATTATAGTTCATCATGAAGCCTTTGTAGCTTGGTGGTAGTGATTGAAGAACTCTGTCAATAACACTATCATCTAGAAGATTAACTCCCACCTGAGTTAAGTGATTATGATACCCACACATTCTGAGTATGTGTTCACTAACAGAACCGTTCTCCTCCATCTTGCACCTATAGAATTTGTTGGAGACTTCATATCTCTCAGCTCGGGCATTTGCTTGAAATATTAACTTCAGTTCCTGGAACATCTCATATGGTCCATGACGTTCAAAACGTCTTTGAAGTCCCGATTCTAAGCCGTAAAGCATGGCATACTGAACTATCGAGTAGTCATCAGATCGAGCTTTCCAGACGTTCATAACATCAGCATCAGCTCTTGCAGCAGGCCTTTCACCTAGAGGTGCATCAAGGACATAATTCTTCTGTGCAGCAATGAGGATAATCCTCAAGTTATGGACCCAATCCGTGTAGTTGCTACCATCAGCTTTCAACTTAGCTTTCTCGAGGAACGCATTAAAATTCAAGGGAACAGTAGAATGGGCCATTGATCTACAACATAGATATGCAAAAACTATTAGGACTAAGTTCATGATAAATTAAGTTCAATTAATCATATTACTTAAGAACTCCCACTTAGATAGACATCCCTCGAGTCATCTAAATGATCACGTGATCCATATCAACTAAACCATGTCCGATCATCACGTGAGACGGAGTTGTTTTCAATGGTGAACATCTCTATGTTGATCATATCTACTATATGGTTCATGTTTGACCTTTCGGTCTCCAGTGTTCCAAGGCCATGTCTGTACATGCTAGGCTTGTCAAGTTTAACACGAGTATTCCGCATGTGCAAAACTGTCTTGCAACCGTTGTATGTGAACATAGAGCTTATCACACCCGATCATCATGTGGTGTCTCAACACGACGAACTGTCGCAAAGGTGCATACTCACGGAGAACACTTATACCATGAATTTTTAGTGAGGGATAATCATATAATGCTACTGCCGTATTAAGCAAATTAAGATGCATAAAAGATAAACATCACATGCAATCAAAATATGTGGCATGATATGGCCATCATCATCTTGTTCCTTTGATCTCCATCTCCAAAGCACCATCATGGAGATCCATCGTCACTGGCTTAACACCTTGATCTCCAACGTGGCATCGTGGTCGTCTCGCCAACTATTGCTTCTACAACTATCGCTAACGCATAGTGATAAAGTAAAGCAATTACATGGCGTTTGCATTTCATACAATAAAGCGACAACCATAAGGCTCCTGCCAGTTGCCGATAACTTCTACAAAACATGATCATCTCATACAATAACGTATATCACATCATGTCTTGACCATATCACATCACAACATGCCCTGCAAAAACAAGTTAGATGTCCTCTACTTTGTTGTTGCAAGTTTTACGTGGCTGCTACGGGCTTCTAGCAAGAACCGTTCCTAACTACGCATGAAAACCACAACGGTGATTTATCAAGTTTGCTATTTTAACCTTCAACAAGGACCAGCCGTAGCCAAATCCGTTTCAACTAAAGTTGGAGAAACAAACACCCGCTAGGCACCCTTATGTAAAACTAGTTGTATGTCTTTCGGTGGAACCAGTCTCATGAATGTGGTCATGTAAGGTTGGTCCGGGACGCTTCATCCAACAATACTGCCAAATCAAAATAAGACATTGGTGGTAAGCAGTATGATGATCACCGCCCACAACTCTTTGTGTTCTACTCGTGCATATCATCTACACATAGACCTGGCTCGGATGCCACTGTTGGTAAATGTAGCATGCAATTTCAAAAAAATTCCTACGCTCACGCAAGATCTATCTAGGAGATGCATAGCAACAAGAGGGGGGAGCATATTCATACCCTTGAAGATTGCAAAGCGGAAGCGTTTATCAACGTGGTTGATGTAGTCATACACCTTCACGATCCGTCCCGATCAAGTACCGAAAGTACGGCACCTCCGCATTCAGCACACGTTCAGCTCGATGACGTCCTCGCCTTCTTGATCCAACAAGAGGGGCGAAGTAGTAGATGAGTTCCGGCAGCACGACAGCGTGGTGACGGTGTTGGTGAAGAACAATCTCCACAGGGCTTTGCCAAGCACAACGGAAACTATGACGGAGGATAAACTAGAGGGACGGGGTTGCCGGCAGACGGCTTGGTGTTTCTTGATGTGTTCCAGGTGCTAGCCCTACCCCTCTATTTATATGTTGAGCCCTGAGGTCAAAACTTGGAGTAAACGCCTCCTCAAAGTTGGTTTTGCCCGCAAGGAAGAGTCCTTCTCGGACTTCCAGGACCAAACACCACAGTCCTTGGCGTCTGGCCCACACGCCATGGGCCTCGCTGGTGTTTGGCCCCCTGGCCTCCGCAGAACTCCTTTTGCACCGACCTAAAGCCCCGTGGGCTTCACCCCTTGGCCGAACCATATCATCCTATATATCATTCTTTACCTCTGGACCATTTCGGAGCTCCTCGTAATGTCTGTGATCTCTTCCGGGACTACGAACAACATTCGGTCACCAACATACATAACTCATACAATACTGTATTGTCAAAGGACGTTAAGCGTGCGGACCCTACGGGTTTGAGAACTATGTAGACATCACTGCGACACCTCTCCGGTCAATAACCAATAGCAGAACCTGGGTGCCCATATTCGCTCCTACATATTTTACAAAGATCTTTATCGGACGAACCTTATGACAACATACATATATAATTCCCTTTGTCCATCGGTATATTACTTGCCCGAGATTCGATTGTCGGTATCTTCATACGTAGTTCAATCTCGTTACCAGCAAGTCTCTTTACTCGTTCCATAATATATCACCTCGTGACTAATGTCACATCCCTAGCTTCTGGCATTGCACTAGGGTAACTTCATGTATGCATCATGTTTAAACTTTGAAAGAAACTTGAAATGGGGATTGCCTAAACCCTAGCATTAAAGTAATTCACTAGGTTCAACCAAAATATTTCCAGTAAATCCAAATGGCTTTACAAAATGTTCATCATTCTGGGAAAAAGCTGGAAACAGTAACCATAGGTGATGCACATCTTTGCATGACATATTTGGGCTCTGGATTAAATCATACTCTATTTGCATTTGGGCATTTAAATGCTATTAAATATTTTAAATACTCATATAATCATAAACTAAAATGTTTATTGTAGGATATATTCCCAATAGTGATCATGAGTAGTTTCATGATTTTTGAAAGTGTCCAAGTATTTTTAATAAAGCCCTAAAGACTACAGAATAATAGAAAACAAAATTAAAAACAGAAACAGAGAGAGAGAGAGTTACCTGAACTTACCTCTGCAGCCCACCTGGCGGCCCAAGTGGCCGGCCCAGCCCACCACCACCTCCTTCCATGTCGTCTTCCTCCTCTACCAGAAGGACGGGCGCGTGCCCGACGCGTGCGCACCGCAGTGCGGTCACCTCCACCCTGCCTGGCTGCCCCCTCGTCGCTCTACACCCTCCCCGCGACGCCACGCAACCTCCCCGACCCTCTCGAGCTCTCTCACGTGCCTCTCCCCTCCTCTGGTCCTCTCTCCCTCTCACGCCCGAGCACCACCGTCGCCGCCGCCCGCTGTCCCCGTGGCCACCGAGCTCCCCTCGCCTCTCCGAGCAGTCCACAGGCTCCGCCTCCATCTCCCACGTCTCTCCGTCAGCTCGCATGACGCCGGACGCCCTGCCTCGCCCTCTACCCCGCCATCTTTGTTGTCTCTGCCCCGGGATCGCCGGTGGCCGCACGACCTCATCATCCCCTCCCCGAGCTCGCCGAGGCCACCGTAGCAACCGCCGTGAGCTCCTCTCTCTTTCCTCCCTAACCTCGCTGCTCCTCTCGCCCTCTAGCTGTGACTCCCACCGTGGCCAAATCCCGCCGCCGCCCGGGCTCATTGCCGGAGTTTCTCCGGTGAATTTTTGGTCGTGCCAGCATGTACAAAGGGTTTGTGGGCATGCGTATGTATCGTAGGCATCAAGAACCAGTCGATTTGCACACCGCAGCGACGAATCAGTCGTCACCTGAACTCCGGCCGCCGCCTTTGAGCTCGCCGCGGTCGTCTCTGGCCGCCCCAACAACTGCCACCACTACCGTTGGACGTGCTGCTTTGTGGGCGTTCCAACAAGCCCAACCCCGCCTCCTCCCGTCACCGGAATCGCCGGGACGAGCGACGCCGCCGCACACCGGTTATCGCCGAAGTTAATCCGGTGACGTGGTACATTAGTTAGGGTTAATGACGCAGTTAGTTAGTACTTAGTGACACTGACAGCCGGGCCCTGCGGCCTAATTAAACTTGGTTTAGTTACTTCTTAGGATTAACTAACCACAATGGCCCCACGCGTCAGTTTTGACCGTGTTGATGTGGCCGTTGACTGGGCCCACCTGTCAGCGACACAAATGACTGTGTCACTGAGTTGTGGACCCCACACGTCAGATTTGACCTGGACGGTGCCTGTTGACCTGCTGAGGTCAGCATGACGCAATGCTGACGCAGTAAATGATTTTCTGGATTTTAAATAATTTAGAAAATTCCAGAAAATAGTTAAAACTTCAAAAAATCATATAAATTAACCTATAACTCCAAATGAAATGATTTATATATGAAAAATTATCAGAAAAATCCAATCTATCCATTTATGCTGTTTTCATGCATGTTAGAACACTTGAACCTTGCTGTTTAGGTGAAACAAGTTAATGCACTAATATGACCTCTTATTTTGGGTTTGCATTTGAATCCTTGATTCAAATGAACTCAAACCAATCTGTTCTAAGTTGCATTAGCCAAAACACACTCATTTTGCCATGTCATGAGCATGCATCATATTGCTGCATTGCATTGATTGTGTTTCTTCCTTGTTTGTCGGCATTGTCCCCTCTCAGTAAACGTGGTTCCGACGATGAGTTCGATGACACCGATGAAGAGCTATTACTATCTTCAGAAGTGCCAGGCAAGCAAAACCCCCTTGTTCATTCTGATACAATCCCACTCTCTCGCTCCTGCTCTCTTTTACTGTATTAGGACAACAATGATTCAACTGTTACTTGCTGCGGTAGTTGAACCCTTATCCTCTGCATGACCTGTCATTGCCACAGTAAATAGATGAAACCCACTAGCATGAGTAGGAGTTGTTTGAGCCCTGATGTGCCTACTCATTCATGCTTGTTTGTCATGCCTGCTATTGCTTAGAGTTGTGTTAGGTCTGATTCATCGGGGATGAATTGGAACAGTGATGAACATGTCCTACTGTGTGTGAGCTAAGTGTGTGAACACGATTTGGTAAAGGTAGCGGTGAGAGGCCATGTAGGAGTACATGGTGGGTTGTCTCATTGAAACTGTTCTTAGGAACTGAGTTCTGTGTTTGTGATCCATGACCAGCTACTACCACGCATTGGGCCCGAAACCAATGGACCCTCTCGACTTATTAACTGCCCTTGTCCTCTGTCCAGGAGTTGCAACTAGTTTCTGGTGTTTGTAGGATATGTGTTGGCGGCCGTGCATAGCGCTGATCCTAGGGGTGGGCTATGATGCGGTAGATACACCGTGGCACGGTGTACCGGGCGCCCGTTTGGTGTCTCGGGAACCCTGCACACATCATTTGGGGCTGTGAGCGAAACTCCGGCCGGATCTCCTCGCGGATGGAACCCGAATAGGCGATAAACCTGGACTAGAGACTCGTGTGGTTAGTCAAGTTGTGGCCGACTCCCTCGCCAGGCTTCTGCTTGAAGGTTGCTGAGATACATGACGTGTACATGGTGGTAAGTGGCGAGAGCGTGTGTGAAGAAGTACACCCCTGCAGGGTTATAAATGATCTATTCGAATAGCCGTGTCCGCGGTAAAGGACTTCTAGGTTTCCTATAACAGTTCATAGACAAGTGAAAGTGGATACTCTAAAACTCGCAAGATAAGTGTGAGTGCTATGGATGGCCTTCTCGTAGGGAGACGGGAGCGGATCCATAGTGGTGTATTGAATGGTGAATATGTGGACTCGTGTGCGCCACCTCAAAAGAGTTGCTTGCAGTCGTAGTTCAGGTTAGCCACTAAATCAAAGGTGGCTTGCTGCAGTTAAACTCCACCACCCCCCTTGTTGATACCGATGCATATGTAGCTAGTTCTGATGTAAGTCTTGCTGAGTACCTTTGTACTCATGTTTGCTTAATTTATGTTTTGCAGAGAGATTTCAGTCTCGCTAGTAGTTCCGCGTGGACTTCGACGTTTAGCCTGATACCTCAGCTACGATCTTGTGCCCTCGGCAGGATCTGGTAGATAGTCAGGCTTCTTAGCCTTTTCCATTTGTAGATGTCTGTACTCAGACATGTTAAGCTTCTGCATGTGCTTGAATTGTGTGCTATGATTTTTGGGTCATGAGACCCATGTTTGTAATATCTCGCTCCTCGGAGCCTAATGAATAAATACTTGAGTTGTAGAGTTATGTTGTGATGCCATGTTGTATTTACACATATCGAGCATATTGTGTGTATGATTGAAATGCTTGGTATGTGTGGGATCTGACAATCTAGTTGTTTATCCTTGGCAGCCTCTCTTATGGGGAATGTAGTCTAGTGCTTCCATGAGCCATAGTAGTCTGCTACAGCCCGGTTCACCGGAGTCCTGTTAGCCCAGCACTACTGCTCAGGACACTTGATTGGCCGGCATGTGTTTCACTTTGTTCCTATGTCTGTCCCTTCGGGGAAATGTCACGCGGTGACATCCGGAGTCCTGCCTAGCCTACTACAGCCCGGGTTCCCGGAGTCCTGTTAGCCCAGTGCTACAGCCCGGATTCACACGCTGCTGACCACATGCTCGATGTGATTCATGTATGCCTATCCCCATAGGTTAGTGCCGCTTTGGGTTCACGACTAGCCATGTCAGCCCGGGTTCTCTGTCATATGGATGCTAGCGACACTATCATATACGTGAGCCAAAAGGCGCAAACGGTCCCAGGCCATGGTAAGGCGACACCCGTGGGAATACCGTGCGTGAGGCCGCAAAGTGATATGAGGTGTTACCGGCTAGATCGATGTGACTTGGAATCGGGGTCCTGACAGCTTTGGTATCAGAGCCTGACTGCCTGTAGGATTACCAAGCCAAAATGGTCGAAGTTGTGTCTAGAAATGCTTTAGTTATGTAAGGGAATTGATTGTGGAAGAGAACGTAAGGCTCTTTTTACTCCTTATACCCTATGCCTTCTGATCTGAGTCACCCTCTTCTTTTCTGCGGGGGTTAAGAACTAGGCTTCTCTTCTATCTCTCAGGATGACGTGTTACTAAACCGTAGTTGCCTAGGATTGTTGAGTTCAAGCCTCAGTTCAGTTCCTACTACTTCCATATGTCATAGCTGGCCTCAGAACTTTGATATGATGTTGTTGAGTGGTTATGCCACCATTTTGCAGGATGTCTCAAATATTTTTGAGCATTTACAGCCATTATGCTGTCCGAGTCATCCCAGGTTTCTAGATAATCTGATGCATTTGCAATCCTTTCTTTCCGTTCCCGATGTCCTTTATGGTCAGAATAAGCACACTAACCGGTGCGTTGAGGTAATTTATTGTCTCGACATATATGTTGGAGCTATTATTATGACCGTAGGTGTTTTAGGGAGTCACCTAGTAATCTAGCAATGCTTTGTATCCCCAGTGTGATGATTCTGGCCACCATTCTTGAAAGCATTCCGCGATGCCATTTAGTAGTAGGTATTCTACTCCTCGATTCTTGACCCAAGACCCACTCTACTTACCTCGTGTTGATAGTGTTGCTCGTACCTTTAGGATATTAGTAATCTTTGTGATAGTCTTCGAGGTCCGTGGTATATCATTCTTCCAAATACCATGAATCATCCTTGGCAGAAATTCGTTTGAATCAAAAGATCACAACCAGAGTGCTCTTAATGAGTTCTACATTCTACATTGTGAATCTGCCAGTTCTACCTTTCTACATGGGTTATCTGGGAGAAATGTTGAGCTTTGCTCAACATACTAACCTATGTATCCACAACTCATAAAGATATATGTTCCCTTGAGTTGTCCCTCTTCATTTGTATTCCAACCATCATCTATCAATTGATAGTCAGGAGTAATTGTGCATCCTTGTTATCGATGCTTATTATTCCTGTGGTCCGTCAAGCCATTCTAGTTCAGAATGACTAGGAGAAAGAAACTCCAGTACCTCATCCATTCCTAGGATTGGGTCAAAGCAGTTGTATTCCGCAGATCAAATGCAATCAAGCTTTGATTCTGTTCTACCCCGAAGTATTACCACTTTTATGTCAGGAACGTCATGAGAATTGCACCTTCTTTTATGAATTTTTTATGCAGCGATACTCTCGCCATCATCGTTCATTCCTCGGTCCCGTGTTGCCATAACCGGAATGCCGACAAGTGAACTGTGATGTGTGAAATCGGTACTCCTAGCAACCTCGTTGCTTGGTAGTTAATGGACAATATTCTCATTCTTAGCGTGTTGGTTACTGAATCATCATTCTAAGATTGATCGTGCTACCTAGTCCATTTTCCTGGTGCACTCTTCGATCAAGAGTTGGGACTGTGTCTATCCTTGCTTAGTTGATCATATCGTCTTGCCCTAAAAAGCAAGATTGTTCTCGAGCTTAGTAACATATCGGTGGTTCGTGATTTTCCGAAGATCTTCTCGAAAGTATTACCTGGTTGTCACCTGACCGGTATGTTGAGTTCGTGATTAAATGGGTTTTCTTATAAATCAACCCTTCTCCAAGAATCTGTGTGGGATATCCCTGAGCTAGTTGGTTGAGCTAAACAACAACTTGGAGAGTTGGAAGATAAAGATTGTCTGACTTAGTTCATGTTAAGGGATATCTTTTTGTGTGTGTGTGTGTTGAAGAAAGATGATATCTCCATCGATTGGTCCTCGTGATTAGTTGTTGGATCTATTGCCTTGTGAAAACCTTGACTTGAGTGTGGGCCATCATCAAGTCAAATCATAACCAACAATGTTCGTAATGTTGTCTTACTCGTGGTTGATCCCTCAAGCATACACCATTATATCTTTTGGTCTGACCAATGCTATCACCATGTTCACATGATGGTGGAATGCCCAGTGATATGGAAATTCCGATGAGTTGTTGTTGAGTCCATCAGCAGCATTTTGTCTCCTCCATGATTCGTGTTGAACATCCAGCTAGCATTGGAAACTTGTGTAAGCACTTTTCTTCATGCCCCATTCATGAAGTATCTGTCTGGATGAAAGAAGTGACTTCCTCTGGTTCATGTGCAATCGATGCAAGTTGCCACCGTGAATTCGAGAAAGTTTATTTTGCCTCCTCTAGGAATCATCCCAAGTTAGTCATGCATGTGCGAAGTGCCCTATGGTTTGATAGGTTGGCCGCCTCCATTCTATATGTGTTCCTAGCACACCAAGCCACTGATTGACTTGCTCAAGGATAAGAAGTTCATCGGTAAGTGCACAAGTACTTCGATATCCTCAATGATGGTTCCCAACCTGAACTCGGTAGTGTTTTATTATAAGACTACTGTGTGGTCATGCTTGTCTGGGACAGCGTGTTCACATGTTGTAGAAAAACCTGCTCATGTTTTGGAGCTTGCTATCGTAGTTCATTCCCTGAGAATCTTTCAACGTCATCTCGTCGATTTGTGTTGCAACCCTTCTTTCCAGGCATGTTGTCTGAAATATCATGTTATCAACTAGATCTGAATCTCAGGCAGATATGATGGTTGGAACATTTCCAACATTAGCATTTTGTTTCCAACTTGCATGGCCATTGTGCAAGTTTCCCATGGGTTGCCATTCTCAATTGCTGAAGAAGGATCATCTTCAGAAGTGGACTTACCATGGGTCCCATCCATTTCCGGTAATAAGCAAAAATCATCCATTGCTTTGTCTTCAACAAGGTAGTCCACATCATCCATTCTAGTCAGGGTATGTCATTCTTTCGAACTTCTTCAAACAATTGCTCGAGATTTTCCCTAGGCTGGTATAGAGAATTTTATTGATCTCTGGATCAAAAGTAATTCTTTTTGCCACTTAAGGGATGATTCTACAGGTCACCCTCCTCCAAGATGTCTCGTTTCGGTGTCTTGGAAACTCAACTCCTCGCTACGTTGGCAACCGTTCACCTCCCTTTTACATGTGGAATTGTTGCCCACCTAGTGATCCTTTGTCATGTGTTTCACTCCATCCCACTAGACGTATGCTCCGTGTCTCAGCTCGAGAGATGTTTCAGCGTCTCGCTCCATGAGTTGATCCTAAGTTGTTCGATCTTCGATAAGATCGATCCTTCTAGAGATTTCCCTTTCCTCTCATTTGTCATGTTAGTTGGGGTTCTCAGAGCAGGACATCGAGAAAATGATGGTGATCGAATCAACGTTCTTATCAAGTGCAATTGGATCGAGAAGGTTGTGTTAGTTGCGTTCCCCTTTATCTTACCCTACGCTTGAATCTCGGGACGAGATTCTTGTTTAGTGGGGGTGAGTTGTCACATCCCTAGCTTCTGGCATTGCACTAGGGTAACTTCATGTGTGCATCATGTTTAAACTTTGAAAGAAACTTGAAATGGGGATTGCCTAAACCCTAGCATTAAAGTAATTCACTAGGTTCAACCAAAATATTTCCAGTAAATCCAAATGGCTTTAAAAAATGTTCATCATTCTTGGAAAAAGCTAGAAACAGTAACCAGAGGTGATGCACATTTTTGCATGACATATTTGGGCTCTGGATTAAATCATACTCTATTTGCATTTGGGCATTTAAATGCTATTAAATATTTTAAATACTCATATAATCATAAACTAAAATGTTTACTGTAGGATATATTCCCAACAGTGATCATGAGTAGTTTCATGATTTTTGGAAGTGTCCAAGTATTTTTAATAAAGCCCTAAAGACTACAGGATAACAGAAAACAAAATAAAAACAGAAACAGTGAGAGAGAGAGAGTTACCTGGACTTACCTCTGCAGCCCACCTGGCGGCCCAAGTGGCCGGCCCAGCCCACCACTGCCTCCTTCCCTGTCGTCTTCCTCCTCTGCCAGAAGGACGGGCGCGTGCCCGACGCGCGCGCACCGCAGTGCGGCCACCGCCACCCTGCCTGACTGCCCCCTCGTCGCTCTGGACCCTCCCCGCGACGCCACGCAACCTCCCCGACCCCCTCGAGCTCTCTCCCGTGCCTCTCCCCTCCTCTGGTCCTCTCTCCCTCTCACGCCTGAGCACCACCGTTGCCACCGCCCGCTGTCCCCGTGGCCACCGAGCTCCCCTCGCCTCTCCGAGCAGTCCACGGGCTCCGCCTCCATCTCCCGCGTCTCTCCATCAGCTCGCATGACGCCGGACGCCCTGCCTCGCCCTCTACCCCGCCATCTTCGTCGTCTCTGCCCCGAGATCGCCGGTGGCCGCACGAACTCATCATCCCCTCCCCGAGCTCGCCGAGGCCACCATAGCAACCGCCGTGAGCTCCTCTCTCTTTCCTCCCTAACCCCGCTGCTCCTCTCGCCCTCTAGCTGTGACTCCCACCGTGGCCAAATCCCGCCGCCGCCCGGGCTCATTGCCGGAGTTGCTCCGGCAACTTTTTGGTCGTGCCAGCGTGTCCAAAGGGTTTGTGGGTTCGCGTATGTATCGTAGGCACCAAGAACCAGTCGATTTGCACACCGCAGCGACGAATCAGTCGTCACCCGAACTCTGGCCGCCGCCTTTGAGCTCGCCGCGGTCGTCTCCGGCCGCCCCAGCACCTGCCACCACCACCGTTGGACGCGCTGCTTTGCGGGCGTTCCAACGAGCCCAACCCCGCCTCCTCCTGTCGCCGGAATCGCCGGGACGAGCGACGCCGCCGCGCTCCGGTTATCACCGGAGTTAATCCGGTGACGTGGTAGATTAGTTAGGGTTAATGACGCAGTTAGTTAGTACTTAGTGACACTAACAGCCGGGCCCCACGGCCTAATTAAACTTGGTTTAGTTACTTCTTAGGATTAACTAACCACAGTGGCCCCACGCGTCAGTTTTGATCGTGCTGATGTGGCCGTTGACTGGGCCCACCTGTCAGCGACACAAATGACACTATGTCACTGAGGTGTGGACCCCACACGTCAGATTTGACCTGGACGGTGCCTGTTGACCTGCTGAGGTCAACATGACGCAATGCTGACGCAGTAAATGATTTTCTGTATTTTAAATAATTTAGAAAATTCCAGAAAATAGTTAAAACTTCAAAAAATCATATAAATTAATCTATAACTCCAAATGAAATGATTTATATATGAAAAATTATCAAAAAAATCCAATCTATCCATTTATGCTGTTTTCATGCATGTTAGAACACTTGAACCTTGCTGTTTAGGTGAAACAAGTTAATGCACTAATATGACCTCTTATTTTGGGTTTGCATTTGAATCCTTGATTCAAATGAACTCAAACCAATCTGTTCTAAGTTGCATTAGCCAAAACACACTCATTTTTCCATGTCATGAGCATGCATCATATTGTTGCATTGCATTGATTGTGTTTCTTCCTTGTTTGTCGGCATTGTCCCCTCTCAGTAAACGTGGTTCCGACGATGAGTTCGATGACACCGATGAAGAGCTATTACTATCTTCAGAAGTGCCAGGCAAGCAAAACCCCCTTGTTCATTCTGATACAATCCCACTCTCTCGCTCGTGCTCTCTTTTACTGCATTAGGACAACAACGATTCAGTTACTTGCTGCGGTAGTTGAACCCTTATCCTCTGCATGACCTGTCATTGCCACAGTAAATAGATGAAACCCACTAGCATGAGTAGGAGTTGTTTGAGCCCTGATGTGCCTACTCATTCATGCTTGTTTGTCATGCCTGCTATTGCTTAGAGTTGTGTCAGGTCTGATTCATCGGGGATGAATTGGAACAGTGATGAACATGTCCTACTGTGTGTGAGCTAAGTGTGTGAACACGATTTGGTAAAGGTAGCGGTGAGAGGCCATGTAGGAGTACATGGTGGGTTATCTCATTGAAACCGTTCTTAGGAACTGAGTTATGTGTTTGTGATCCATGACCAGCTACTACCACGCATTGGGCCCGAAACGAATGGACCCTCTCGACTTATTAACTGCCCTTGTCCTCTGTCCAGGAGTTGCAACTAGTTTTTGGTGTTTGTAGGATATGTGTTGGCGGCCGTGCATAGCGCTGATCCTAGGGGTGGGCTATGATGCGGTAGATACACCGTGGCACGGTGTACCGGGCGCCCGTTTGGTGTCTCGGGAACCCTGCACACATCATTTGGGGCTGTGAGCGAAACTCCGGCCGGATCTCCTCGCGGATGGAACCCGAATAGGCGATAAACCTGGACTAGAGACTCGTGTGGTTAGTCAAGTTGTGGCCGAGATACACGACGTGTACATGGTGGTAAGTGGCGAGAGCGTGTGTGAAGAAGTACACCCCTGCAGGGTTATAAATGATCTATTCGAATAGCCATGTCCGCGGTAAAGGACTTCTAGGTTTCCTATAACAGTTCATAGACAAGTGAAAGTGGATACTCTAAAACTCGCAAGATAAGTGTGAGTGTTATGGATGGCCTTCTCGTAGGGAGACGGGAGCGGATCCATAGTGGTGTATTGAATGGTGAATATGTGGACTCGTGTGCGCCACCTCAAAAGAGTTGCTTGCAGTCGTAGTTCAGGTTAGCCACTAAATCAAAGCTGGCTTGCTGCAGTTAAACTCCACCACCCCCCTTGTTGATACCGATGCATATGTAGCTAGTTCTGATGTAAGTCTTGCTGAGTACCTTTGTACTCACGTTTGCTTAATTTATGTTTTGCAGAGAGATTTCAGTCTCGCTAGTAGTTCCGCGTGGACTTCGACGTTTAGCCTGATACCTCAGCTACGATCTTGTGCCCTCGGCAGGATCTGGTAGATAGTCAGGCTTCTTAGCCTTTTCCATTTGTAGATGTCTGTACTCAGACATGTTAAGCTTCCGCATGTGCTTGAATTGTATGCTATGATTGTTGGGTCATGAGACCCATGTTTGTAATATCTCGCTCCTCGGAGCCTAATGAATAAATACTTGAGTTGTAGAGTTATGTTGTGATGCCATGTTGTATTTACACATATCGAGCATATTGTGTGTATGATTGAAATGCTTGGTATGTGTGGGATCCGACAATCTAGTTGTTTATCCTTGGCAGCCTCTCTTATGGGGAAATGTAGGCTAGTGCTTCCATGAGCCATAGTAGTCCGCTACAGCCTGATTCACCGGAGTCCTGTTAGCCCAGCACTACTGCTCAGGACACTTGATTGGCCGGTATGTGTTTCACTTCGTTCCTGTGTCTGTCCCTTCGGGGAAATGTCACGCGGTGACATCCGGAGTCCTGCCTAGCCTGCTACAGCCCGGGTTCCCGGAGTCCTGTTAGCCCAGTGCTACAGCTCGGATTCACACGCTGCTGACCGACATGCTCGATGTGATTCATGTATGCCTATCCCCATAGGTTAGTGCCGCTTTGGGTTCACGACTAGCCATGTCGGCCCGGGTTCTCTGTCATATGGATGCTAGCGACACTATCATATACGTGAGCCAAAAGGCGCAAACGGTCCCGGGCCATGGTAAGGCGACACCCGTGGGAATACCGTGCGTGAGGCCGCAAAGTGATATGAGGTGTTACCGGCTAGATCAATGTGACTTGGAATCGGGGTCCTGACATCTAACTCCTTAGTCATCTGCTTGCAAGCTCATGGTGTGTATTACCGAGAGGGCCCAGAGATACCTCTCCGATACTCGAAATGACAAATCCTAATCTTGATTCACGCCAACCCAACAAAAAACCTTCGGAGATACCTGTAGAGCATCTTTGTAATCACCCAGTTATGTTGTGATGTCTAATAGCACACAAGGTATTCCTCCAATATTCAGGAGTTGGATGATCTCATAGTCGAAGGAATATGTATTTGACATGAAGAAAGCAATAGCAAAAAAACTTAACGATCATTATGCTAAGCTAACGGATGGGTCTTGTCCATCACATCGTTCTCCTAATGATGTGATCCCGTTCATCAAATGACAATGCATGTCTATGGCTAGGAAACTTAACCATCTTGGATTAACGAGCTAGTCTAGTAGAGGCTTACTAGGGACATGGTGTTTTGTCTATGTATTCACAAATGTATCAAGTTTCCGGTTGATACAGTTCTAGCATTAATAATAAACATTTATCATGATATAAGGAAATTCAAAATAACAACTTTATCATTGCCTCTAAGGCATATTTCCTGCAGAACCCCCACATTTTATTATCACCAACCGTGTGAGATGCAGTATAAAATATCCTGGAGTACCATCGGTGTATAGTACGCCTATGGCTTACGCAAGAAGGTGCGTCAACTACAGTCCATAGCCGGCATGTCAATCTCACTAGCTCACTCCCCAAATATCATTTCATTGTTCAATCATCGCCGGTGAAAGATGGGGACATGGACCTGCGGCGTGAGGGCAACTTCGGCGACCCACTCCAGCAAGAGTGTGGTCGTAGCCGCCATGCGCGTGCTAACAAGGTGCATGAGCATGGCCATAATCTGTGACTATGCGGCCAGGGCAGCCCAAACAGCCACTGTTGCTTCTCAGGTGGCGGCATCAACATCTACCTTGGGGATAGCAACTGGCGACAGTGGCACATCAGCTGCCCGTTCTGCAGCGGTGGCCTTAGCCTTGATGGAGGCTTCCCACGACCAGCTCGTGGAGGTCACCGCACAAATCGAACGAAGCTTCTTCGACAACGATCGGCAACCCACGACCGAAGAGTTGGCAGTCACCTAGAGCGTTCGAGCAGCTGTCCGTTCCTCCACTGCATACCTTGCCACGACGGAGCCCGTCCAAGCCCAAATCGCGGCCACCCACACCCAGCTCGTGGTGGCCTTTCCCAAGGAGATGGCGGACGCGGATGGCGAGATGCTTGCCGAGTATGGTGCGATGGATGCCATGGAGCCCCTTCCCCAGGAGACCGTCGGGTACGAGCTGGACATGGCGGCGGCGGCGGAGATCGACGAGCACCAGCCGTAGTAGTACTCTTTGTTTTTCTAATTAAGAGCGTCAGTCTTTAATTTGTTAGAGTAATGTTTAGGTCAATTATCCCTGTTTAATTGCTGAACTTGCTCGATTAAGAAGTGTGGGTGTGCTACAGTCTCCTTTGTGTACCCAAACTATGCAATGACGTGGATGACCACTGTAACCAGGGAAATTCGAACCAAAATTTTTGACGTTCAAACACATCACACACGGGTTAAGCTATCTAAATCGTTCGTGATGCTCACATATCATACACAGTTTTGAATAAAGGACCATGTCTGATGACACTTTGTGCGCCAGTTTTTTCGCTGAACCGGTTCCAAATTTTCGGCTTCCGCGGAAATACCTACCTCCCCGCCCCCCTTACCAAAAGCCACATTTCCCCTGTTTCCGCCTTCCTTTCCAAGTTGAAACCTTCACTCCTTGCTTGCAGCTCCGCCTCCTCGCCGGTGATCCTCCTTCCCGCTGCTCGGCCTCGTCTATCCAGGCAGGTAATCCACACCCGACCCCCATCCTCCTCCTCCTTCCACATCCCACATACCCCGACCGCCGTCGTGACACCTTCCACCCAAATCACTGACCCCTCCACCAAATAAGTGCCACCCTAAGCCATGGTGCACGCAGTATAGCCATGAGCTCAAGGAGCATTTGGCAGCGGAGAAGCAAATCACGGCCGCACGCGCGGATGAGGTCGTGATGGCTGCCATTCGTGCCGACCCCTAGATCTTGGAGGAGCACCTTGCCATTTTGTAGCAACCAGACCTCAAACGGTCCAATCTCTGTGCTCCGGTGTCATCCCTGGATCAGTAATGCTGACACCACACAATACTCGAAGGATTTATAACAGAGTAGCAATCACACACTTATTACATCGAGTGTCTTAAAAGAGAACTTATTACAATAAATATGGCTTAAGGCCATCTAATAACGATAACAGGGGAAGGCTTGGAAGATAAGTGAGTCCATCAACTCCAATGGCATCACTGAGTATAGAACCACGACCTAAAAACTCCTTAATCGTCGTCTGAAAAGTCTGCAACATGAACGTTGCAGCCCAAAACGGGTTAGCACATGGAATATGCTGGCAGAGTAACACATAGAGAGTAATGGAATGAAACAACTATTCTATATGCATATTTGGCTGGTGGAAAGCTCTATGGTTACAGTTTTGTGTAAAGCCAATTTTTCCCTACTGCAAAGGAATAAATTTTATTTAACTATCATGGTAGTTGTTAAACATTGAGAATGGTTGACAGCATTCTCAATCCCAATTAAGCATCATCATTAAACAAAACCCAACAAATTAAATTTTAGAGTAACATGTTGAGATTCACATGATAATCTAGGTACTAGATACTCAAGATGTCCATAACCGGGGACATGGCTAACCATGATTAGTTTATACACTCTGCAGAGGTTTGCGCACTTTTGCCCACAAGACTCGATCACCTCCGTTTGGTTTCTCGCACTGCATGGTGTTTGAGAAGACGGATGACCGAGACATAGTCTTTCAGAAGCACTAGCACCTTACGATCGGGTAGACCGTTACACCTACTTTCCCCTACATCTGCTAGTCTACCACTGTAAGAGTTCGCACAACTCAATCAACTATGCTAGAGCCCATAATAGCTTGTGGCTGCACACGGAAGTTTCTAGCATGAATAATCTCATGATCCCTTTGAGCCTGGGTGGCGGTCCATAAAGAAAACAGGCAATCCTGGAATACCTAGGTACCTCAATCCACCCAGATGTCTGTTTAAGTTGCCACCTTAAATAAACCATTAGGTACCCTCAATCCACCCAGATGTCTTTAAGTTGCCACCTTAAATAAACCATTAATTAAGAATCTCACATCTGTCATGGCTACAACTCACCCATCTACATCTACTAGCATAGCATGGCATAATAAGCAAACATAGAAGTAACTCCCAAAGGTTTGATAATAAACAGGTAATAGGTACTACCTCAACTACTTCCAAACCCACAATTTAATTAGATCCTAATCATGCAATGTGGAGGATTGATCTAATGCAACAAAACTGGTAAGTGAGAAAGCAATGATCAAAGTGTTACTTGCCTTTGCTGAATGATCCGAGAAACCTAGCGATTTAAAGTTAGCAGCGGCGCACTTCCGGATAGTCTATCGCAAACAACAAGCATACAATAAGTACTTCAAGTAATGCACAAGGTAAAACTCAATAAAGAAGATCTAACCAGAAAAGTTCAACTTAAGAACTCCTGGGTTGGCAAAAGAGTCAATCGAACGAAGCAACGAAAAGACAAAAGGCAAAAGAAAAAGGCTTCGTTACTATTCTGGAACTAAGGCAATTTTACTGTGCAAAAACTTGTTTAAAAGTGGTTAACAGAAAGAGGGTTTGAGACGAAACTCCAGACGCTTGAAAATCGCCTGATTCCGATAAACGAGCGAAAAGTTAAGACTAAAACGAAAATCGGATCATAAATCATGATCAGAAAAATCGCGGATTTAATCCGAGAAAAAGAAAAACGACGAACGTTCGCTAGAACGAACGAACGGACAAACGCTCGCTATAAATAAACCGGAAAACCGATCTATTTTAAAAAAAGCAGAAACTAAAAAACAAGAAAAACCGTCAGAAAAACCGAACGGTTTTCGAGAAAATCGAAGACTAAAAAATACTACCTCCGGCGATGGCGGCGGCGGCGGCACGGCTAGGGTTAGGGTTGGGCGGGGCCGCGACTTGGGCCTGGGCTGGGGCGGCGGGGTGGCTTATAAGATGCCCGGTCAGGAGAGTCCCGACCGAAAATGGCCCGAGGTCGGTTTGGACTTTTTTTTATAAATACGCTCGTTAGAAAAAATAAAAGAAATACTAAACAAACTCCAAAAATCACGGAAATGAATTTTCCCCGGCTTCTAAAATCAAGCCGCACAGGATGAACATTTATTTGGGGCCTAAATGCAATTTTGAAAAACGCGCATTTTTCCTAAATTCAAATAAAATAACAAATAAAACCAAAATAAATCTTATTCGATTTTTTTAAATCCTCAATATTTCTTTATTTTGGGAATGTCATTTTATTCGCTCTCTCATATTTTTGTAATAGAAATAATTGAAGATAAAATAAATAAAATCAAAAGATCCTATTTTCAAAATTTGATACAACTCAAATATGAAAATAACGAAATCCCCAACTCTCTCCGAGGGTCCTTGAGTTGCGTGAAATTTCTAGGATCAACCAAAATGCAATAAATATGATATGCAATGATGATCTAGTGTATAACATTCCAAATTGAAAATTTGGGGATGATCTAGTGTATAACATTCCAAATTGAAAATTTGGGATGTTACAAACCTACCCCCTTAAGATGAATCTCACCCTCGAGATTCGGGTTGGCTAGAAAATAGGTGAGGGTGGTCTTTCAGCAATTCTTCCTCTCATTCCCAGGTGGCTTCATCCTCCGTGTGGTGGCTCCACTGAACCTTGAAAAACTTGATAACCTTGCTACGGGTGACTCGACTAGCATACTCTAGAATCTTAACTAGTTTCTCCTCATAGGTTAAATCACTGTCCAACTGAATTGCTTCCAGTGGTACCGTATCTCTCAGCGGTATCTCAGCCATCTCTGCGTGGCACTTCTTCAACTGGGATACATGGAACACATCGTGAACTCCCGACAATCCTTCGGGCAATTCCAACTTGTAGGCTACTTCTCCCATATGCTCCAAAACTTTGTATGGGCCTACAAAACGTGGCGCTAATTTTCCCTTAACTCCAAAGCGCTTAACTCCTTGAAGTGGTGATACTCGAAGATAAACTCGGTCTCCGACTTCGTAAACTGTCTCCTTGTGTTTAGAATCTGCATAACTCTTCTGCCTGGATTGAGCTACCTTCAGGCTATCGCGAATTAATTTCACTTTCTGTTCAGATTCCTTTATCAGATCCGGTCCAAACAACTGGCAGTCTCCAACTTCATCCCAGGACAATGGGGTCCTGCACCTCCTTCCATACAAGGCTTCGAAAGGGGCCATCTTCAAACTGGATTGATAACTATTGTTGTAAGAGAACTCTGCATATGGCAAATTCCCATCCCAACTAGATCCGTAATCTAGTGCACAAGCTCTTAGCATATCCTCCAAAATCTGATTGACTCTCTCAGTCTGTCCATCTGTCTGCGGGTGGAAAGCTGTGCTAAACTCCAGTCTAGTTTCCAAAGTTTCATGCAACTGATTCCAGAACTTTGAGGTAAACTGGGTTCCTCTATCTGATACTATACTCCTTGGAACTCCATACAGACAAACGATTCTAGTCATGTATATCTTTCCCAACTTTGCACTGGTATAGGTAGTCTTCACTGGAATGAAATGAGCTACCTTTGTCAAACGATCGACTACAACCCATATCAAGTCATAGCCTGAACGTGTTCTGGGCAATCGTGTAATAAAATCCATGCCTAACTTATCCCACTTCCATTCGGGTATGGGCAATGGTTGTAGCAATCCGGATGGCTTCTGATGTTCTGCCTTTACTCTCTGACATACATCACAAACTGCTACATATTCCGCAATATCCTTCTTCATTCCGGTCCACCAGAAAATATCCTTCAAATCCAAATACATCTTGGTATTTCCTGGGTGAATCGAATATGGTGAATCATGGGCCGCTTGTAAAATTAACTTCCTGATCTCCGGATCATTTGGCACATAAACACGGTCTTCAAACCATAAGGTATCGTGCTCATCCTCACGAAATCCCTTAGCTTTTCCTTTGCTCATTTTCTCCTTTATCTCGGCAATCTCCTTATCAGTCTTTTGGGCTTCTCTGATCCTATCCATCAACATAGACTGAATCTCCAATGCTGCTACATAGCCTCTCGGAACTATTCCCAAACAAAGCTCTCAAAGATTTTCGGCTAACTCCCTTGGTAAATCTCTCGTCATTAAGGTGTTGACGTGGCTCTTACGGCTCAACGCGTCAGCTACTACGTTAGCCTTTCCGGGGTGATAATGCAATTTCATATCATAATCCTTGATGAGCTCCAACCATCTCCTTTGTCTAAGATTCAACTCCTTCTGTGTGAAAATATACTTCAAACTCTTATGATCCGTGTACACCTCGCAATGGTTTCCAATCAGAAAATGTCTCCAAGTCTTCAGTGCATGCACTACGGCTGCTAACTCCAAATCATGCATAGCATAATTCAACTCATGAGGCTTAAGCTGTCGTGAGGCATATGAAACAACTCTTCCTTCCTGCATAAGCACTACTCCAAGTCCTCGACGTGAAGCGTCACAATACACCTCATAATCCTTGGTCTGGTCTGGCAAAATCAACACTGGTGAGGTAACCAAACGTTTCTTCAACTCCTGAAAACTAGCCTCACATTCCTCAGTCCATATGAACTTGGTATCCTTCTTCAACAACTCCGTCATAGGCTTCGCAATCTTTGAGAAATTCTCAATAAACCTCCGGTAGTATCCCACGAGTCCAAGAAAACTCCTGATCTCTCCAACTGTGGTTGGTGCTTCCCACTTGGTCACAGTATCAACTTTAGTGGGATCTACTGCTATACCTTCTCCGGATATAATGTGTCCGAGAAATCCAACTTCTTTCAACCAAAACCCACATTTGCTAAATTTGGCATATAATTGATGTTCTCTGAGCTTTCCAAGAACCAAATGCAAATGCTCATTATGCTCCTCTTCATTTTTCGAGTAAACCAGGATATCATCAATGAACACTATGACGAACTTATCCAAGAACTCCATAAACACTTTGTTCATCATGTTCATAAAATATGCAGGTGCGTTAGTCAGACCAAATGACATAACGGTATACTCGTACAGCCCATACCTGGTGGTAAAAGCCATCTTGGGTATATCATGTTCTCGAATCTTCAACTGGTAGTATCCTGATCGCAGATTAATCTTGGAAAACACCTTAGCTCCTTGCAATCGATCAAACAGATCATCGATCATCGGTAGTGGGTACTTGTTCTTGATGGTTACTTCATTCAATTCTAGATAATCAACAACCATCCTTAACGATCCATCCTTCTTCTCCACTAGAAGTACTGGCGATCCCCAAGGCGATGAACTTGGGTGAATGTATCCTTTATCCAGTAACTCCTTAATTTGCTTCTTAATTTCCATCAAATCCTTTGCAGGCATCCTATATGGTCTCTTTGATATTGGCCCGGTGCCTGGCAAAAGCTCAATCAAAAACTCAATATCTCTATCTGGTGGCATGCCTGGCAATTCTTCTAGAAATACATCAGGGAAATCCTTCACTACTGGTACTTCCTCCTGCACAACTCCTGTTAAACAATTGGCTTGAATCCTCTTCGGCACATGCTGGGATACATACTTGATCCTTCTCCCTTCTGGGGTGGTAAGCAAGATCGACTTACTGGCGCAATCGATGCTTCCTCCATACATCGACAACCAATCCATACCCAGAATTACATCCAAACCTTGTGATTCCAATATTATCAAATCTGAGGGGAACACATGCCTACCTATATTTAATGGCACTTGAAAACATCCTTGGCTAGCCATATATTCCGCTCCTGGTGAGCTTACTAACATAGGTGTTCTAAGTACTTTGGTGGGCAGGTTATACTTATCCACAAATCCCTTTGATATGTATGAATGCGATGCACCCGTATCGAAAAGAACAAGTGTAGTAAATGACTTAACCAAAAACTTACCGATTACTGCATCCGGCTGCTCTTCAACCTCCTCCACGTTAACGTGGTTCACCTGTCCCCTATTGAAAGGGTTCGGCTTCTTCCCAAAGCTTCCATTGCCATTTCCATTCTGTGATTCTGGACATTCATTGGCATAATGCCCGGTCTTCTGGCACTTAAAGAAAGTGACTTGGCTCAGGTCTCTCTTGGCTGGGGTCGATGGGTTGGTGCAGTTCTGGCCGTTGCTTCCTCCATTACCATTACCATTCTTGGTGCCATTGTGATTGTGCGAGCTACCTCCTCCATGGGTATGCTGAAAATGTCCTCCCGGTCTAGGGGTAAAACGTGGCTTCTGCTGAGCTCCTTAAGTGTGCTTCCCTTGTCCATACTTCCTTTTGCGGTTCTCAATCTGCTGCTACTTCCCTTCAATCATGAGGGAACGATCTACCAACTCCTAGTAGTTGTTGAAAGTGGCTACCATCAACTGCATGCTCAACTCATCATTCAGTCCTTCCAGAAACTTCTCCTGCTTTGCTGTATCCGTAGCAACATCATCTGGGGCATAACGTGCTAGCTTACTAAAATACTCTACATACTGGCCAACTGTCCGCCCTCCTTGCCGCAAGTTGCGAAACTCTCGCTTCTTCATGGCCATAGCTCCTGCTGAAATATGGGCAGTTCGAAAAGCCTGCTGAAACTGGTCCCATGTGACAGTGTTGACAGGGAAAGTGGCTATGAAATTCTCCCACCATGATGCTGCTGGTCCTTCAAGATGATGTGCGGCAAACTTCACCTTTTCCGCATCTGTGCATCCTACGGTGGTCAACTCTCTAGCTGTCTTGCGGAGCCAATCATCTGCTACTATCGGCTCGGTGCTACTGGAAAACACCGGCGGATTCAGCCTAAGAAAACGGTCTAAGTGATCAACAGGTGGTGCTGGTGGTGGGTTGTTGTTGTTGTTCCCTTGATTCTGATTCTGGACTAGCAACTGCATCAATGTGTTCTGCTGCTGGATCAACTGGGTGAGCTCCGGTGGGAAGGTAAATCCGGGGTCACGTCTCGGAGGCATCTGAGGGTTTAGAAAAGATGAGATTTAATAATAGAGGGGGTCTAAAGAGAAAACACTACCCATATGCACATGAGCCAAAACCAAACAATTCACTTCATTCAATCAATCAAACAAGGGCATACAATCGATCTAACTATCGCAAAAGTGATTGGACTACTATATTTACATGGTGGACTACTACTACTGATGGGGTGGTCTACTAGAAATATTCTTCGGTTTCAGACTCCATTATATCTGCTCCAGCTTCATCAACATAGTCATCATCGCTATCATCTGGATCCGAGTCGGTGTCGTCAATGATGATGTAGTCTTCCGGGTGAATCTCCTTGGGCTCTTCGTCTTCTTCTACTGGTGTAGGGCCTCCCATAAATATTCCAATCTTCATTGTTAGGTCGGCATTCTTATCCACTAATACTCCAATTTCCTCTTCATAATCTTCACGAGTAGCCTTGAGTTCTTCCTCTAGTTCCTTGATTCTTGTCCTTGCCTTCTTCAAATCTATCATGTCGGTGCACATCTGGTTCTCCTGACGTCGAATGTGCTGGTTTAACTCCTGGATAAAAGTTGCAATTGATCTATCCTTTCTGGTGCTGATCATCTCCCAGTGCTCATCTCGGCGCCCACAAATCTGGTAGATAGTATCCTTGAGATCATTGCGGTAGACTTCTCCAATGCGTCCCATGGCGATGTGAGCTGCCATGCTCTTTCCTAGACTCCAAGTTGGTGCATCAAAAGAAAACTCTATGGGCTCAGTGACTGGCATGAACGTCCTTCCTGGAACTTGAACTTAAATCATCCAGCGCTCTTCTTCAGGTAAAGTGGCGTTGTAGGTGCCGGTGAAGCTCGGTACTCCTATGTTCAGATATCTAGTGACTTCCTTCAAAT
The DNA here is from genome assembly GCF_003073215.2 of Triticum urartu. NCBI lineage: Eukaryota > Viridiplantae > Streptophyta > Magnoliopsida > Poales > Poaceae > Triticum > Triticum urartu. Next base: position 72,866,421 of record NC_053025.1, read on the forward strand.
GACGTCCAAAGGGTGTATCTTCATCCGGTTGAGTGAACTTGTTCCTTGCATCCGCCATCCTAAAAGAGTAGAGAAGATGAGAAGACAGAAAGAGAAGAGAGTGAGTAATGATCTAGGTCTTTAGCTTAGTGGTCGTGTCCTATAGTCAGCGTGTGCTCTGATACCATCTTGTAGCAACCAGACCTCAAATGGTCCAATATCTGTGCTCCGGTGTCATCCCTTGATCAGTAATGCTGACACCACACAGTACTCGAAGGATTTATAACAGAGTAGTAATCACACACTTATTACATCGAGTGTCTCAAAAGAGAACTTATTACAATAAATATGGCTTAAGGCCATCTAATAACGATAACATCGGAAGGCTTGGAAGATAAGTGAGTCAATGAACTCCAACGGCATCACTGAGTATAGAACCACGACCTAAAAACTCCTTAATCGTCATCTGAAAAGTCTGCAACATGAACGTTGCAGCCCGAAATGGGTCAGCACATGGAATATGCTGGCAGAGTAACACATAGAGAGTATTGGAATGAAACAGCTATTCTATATGCATATTTGGCTGGTGGAAAGCTCTATGGTTACAGTTTTGCGTAAAGCCAATTTTTCCCTACTACAAAGGAATAAATTTTATTTAACTATCATGGTAGTTGTTAAACATTGAGAATGGTTGACAGCATTCTAAATCCCAATTAAGCATCATCATTAAACAAAACCCAACAAATTAAATTTTAGAGTAACATGTTGAGATTCACATGATAATCCAGGTACTAGATACTCAAGATGTCCATAACCGGGGACACGGCTAACCATGATTAGTTTATACACTCTGCAAAGGTTTGCACACTTTTCCCCACAAGACTCGATCGCCTCCGTTTGGTTTCTCGCACTGCATGGTGTTTGAGAAGACGGATGACCGAGACATAGTATTTCAGAAGCACTAGCACCTTACGATCGGGTAGACCGTTACACCTACTTTCCCCTACATCTGCTAGTCTACCACTGTAAGAGTTCGCACAACTCAATCAACTATGCTAGAGCCCATAATAGCTTGTGGCTGCGCACGGAAGTTTCTAGCATGAATAATCTCATGATCCCTTTGAGCCTGGGTGGCGGTCCATAAAGAAAACAGGCAATCCTGGAATACCCAGGTACCTCAATCCACCCAGATGTCTGTTTAAGTTGCCACCTTAAATAAACCATTAATTAAGAATCTCACATCTGTCATGGCTACACTCACCCAATCTACATCTACTAGCATAGCATGGCATAATAAGCAAACATAGAAGTAACTCCCAAAGGTTTGATAATAAACAGGTAATAGGTACTACCTCAACTACTTCCCAAACCCACAATTTAATTAGATCCTAATCATGCAATGTGTGAGGATTGATCTAATGCAACAAAACTGGGTAGTGAGAAAGCATGATCAAAGTGTTACTTGCCTTGCTGATGATCCGAGAAACCTAGCGATTTAAAGTAGCAAGCGGCGCACTCCGGGTAGTCTATCGCAAACAAACAAGCATACAATAAGTACTCAAGTAATGCACAGGTAAAACTCAAATAAGAGATCTAACCAGAAAGTTCAACTTAAGAACTCTGGTTGGCAAAAAGAGTCAAATCGAACGAAGCAACGAAAGACAAAAGGCAAAAGAAACAGGCTTCGTTTACTATTCTGGAACTAAGGCAATTTTTACTGTGGCAAAAACTTGTTTAAGTTGGTTAAACAGAAAGAGGGTTTTGAGACGAAACTCCAGACGCTTGAATCGCCTGATTCCGATAAACGAGCGAAAAGTTAGACTAAAACGAAAATCGGATCAGAAATCGCGATCAGAAAAATCGCGAATTTAATCCGAGAAAAAGAAAAACGACGAACGTTCGCTAGAACGAACGAACGGACGAGCGCTCGCTATTAAACCGTAAAACCGATCTATTTAAAAAATGAAACAAAAAAACGAGCAAAACCGTCGGAAAAACTGAACGGTTTTCGAGAAAACCGGAGACTAAAAAAACTACCTCCGGCAACTCCGGCGATGGCGGCGGCGGCGCGGCGGCGAGGCGAGGCGAGGCGGCGGGACGGTGCGGCGGTGGCGCGGCGGCGGGAGCCGGCTAGGGTTAGGGTTGGGCGGGGCGGCGACTTGGGCCTCGGCTAGGGCGGCTGGGCGGCTTATAAGAGGCCCGGCCAGGAGAGTCCCGGCCGAAAACGGCCCGAGGTCGGTTCGGACGTTTTTTTTTAAATTACGCTCAGAAGAAAAAACAAAAGAAATACTAAACGGCCTCCAAAAATCCCAAAATAAATTTTTCCCGGCTTCTAAAATCAAGCCGCATAGGATGAACATTTATTTGGGGGCCTAAATGCAATTTTGAAAAACGCGCATTTTTCCTAAATTCAAATAAAATAACAAATAAAACCAAAATAAATCTTATTTGGTTTTTTTATTAAATCCTCAATATTTATTTATTTTGGGAAGTCATTTTATTCCCTCTCTCATATTTTTGTAATAGAAATAATTGAAGATAAAATATATAAAATCAAAAGATCCTATTTTCAAAATTTGATACAATTCAAATATGAAAATAATGAAATCCCCAACTCTCTCCGAGGGTCCTTGAGTTGCGTGAAATTTCTAGGATCAACCAAAATGCAATAAATATGATATGCAATGATGATCTAGTGTATAACATTCCAAATTGAAAATTTGGAATGTTACACATTTGCTAGCTACGTTGGTTAAGCATGCTCGATTTACCCGTTGCGTGTGCTGCTCCTGCCTTTCCTTCACAAACTCTAGTGCATTATTGTGCTATCTAATTTTACCATGCAATCTGTTGCTCTAGTGTATATGTTCTATATGTCGTGCGGTGTGGTGCTCTTATTAACTCTTTGGTTAATTAGTTGTGGTCTTCAGTTAACTGTTTGGTTCAATTCTGCAAATGTGATGTTCAATTCTTCAGGCTGCAATTTTGTATTGTCTTCCATATGAGAAATAAATCGAATTTATTTTTACAAAATACATGAGAAACGAATACAATTGCTATATTTCCAAGTTGTCAAGCATGCTTAGTTTGGTTATACATTGTGCAATGTGGTGCTCAGTTAACGTTTGGTTCATTTGTTGTGGTGTTTAGTTAATAGTTTGGTTCAATTCTGCAATGCGATGTTCAGTAGTTGTGGGTGCATTCTGTTGTTGTATACCATGTGAGAAGTAAATCGAATTTGGCTGTACTAAATACACGAGAAACAAATAAAATTGCTATATTTCCAAGTTGTTAAGCATGCTTGGTTTGGTTAACTGTCTGATCTTCTATTAGGAGTATGTTATATTGTGCAATGTGGTGCTCAGTTAACGTTTGGTTCATTTGTTGTGGTGTTTAGTTAACTGTTTGGTTCAATTCTGTAATGCAATGTTTAATTGTTGTGGGTGCATTCCGTTGTTGTATACCATATGAGGAATAAATTGAATTTGGCTATACTAAATACATGAGAAGAAAATACAATTGATATATTTCGAAGTTGTTAAGCATGCTTGGTTTGGTTAACTGTCTGATCTTCTATTAGGAGTATGTTATATTGTGCAATGTGGTGCTCAGTTAATGGTTGGTTCATTTTTTGCGGTGTTTAGTTAACTGCTTGGTTCAATTTTGCAATGCGATGTCCAATTGTCATGGGTAGAATTTTGTATTGTTGTGCATGTGAGGAATAAATCGAATTTGGCTGCACTTAATACATGAGAAACATATACAAGTGCTATATTTCCTAGTTCTTAATCATGCTTGGTTTGGATAAATGGGTTTTCCATGTGGCTTGAATTAATCTGATGAATCTGCAATGTGCTTATTTTTCATCAACATATTTTACTGATAGCATGTGAACCCTTACTTAATCGGATGACTAACTACCTTATATGTGTTGAAGGGAAACAATGGGAAGCACTGAGGTTTACAATCGAGGTTAGCACGTGCATGGTCCATTATCTAATCGCACATTATTGTGCAATTCCAGGGACCATTCTAATATTTAGGATGTTAACAATTTGGTCTTGCACATGTAGGTCCTGCTATCAGATGTTTTGACCCACTGGTCGACCGTTTTTGCATATGGGGAAATGAGTTGTCCATGAATATCAATCAAGTCAAGAAACTCAGAAAGATTGTTAGGATAAAGAAATTAGTGACAAACAACAACAAGATCTTTGTCTGCACAATGAAGAAGACATCAGTTAACTACAAGATGGTACTAACTATTATACCTTGCCTTTTTTATTCCTTTGCCCCATTTCCAATATAGAGAAGATATTTGTGCACATCCTTGTTTTCAGGCCTTTCCAAAGCAGTTCACGATGATTACCTCTCAAACCACCTCTATGGTCAGGAGGCGAGGAAGGTTTTCATATAACACCCATGGTTCAATATTTAAGTGTAACTGAAGAGGACGAAGGATGGACGGTCAATCATCCACAGGCACTGGCCTAAAGTTGCAAAGACCTTCAACATGAATGAAGGCTCAATATTCGCCTTCCTCTTCAGCACTTGTCCAGATGAGATGCATCTTTCTATGTACCGTCTATGATGCTAATTTCGAAAGGTTCTAGATGTTGCATGTGAAACTTGGTGCTGGTGCTGTTGTGTAATGGGGCAGCTGAGTGCTGAAGCTATATCATGTGGTACTCTGATGTATTTCAGTTATGAAATCCTGCTTCCTTAATATGGAAATGAAATATATTATGTGCTTAATATGAATGTCAATTAGATTAATAAATAAATGGATTATTAATAATAGGGAAATTAGCCTGCTGATGGCCAATTAGCCTGCTAATTGGGTTTTTCTATTGCAAACAGTTATTCAGAAAACACCATGGGCGATGACCTCACGCAATACACACAATTTCTAGGAATAAACCGTGTTGGATCAATGAACAATAACACACGACATTCTCTTCAAAACTGTTTGCGTTAGGCCACCTTGTGCTTACCACATAAAAACTGTGTGTGATGGACAACCTTTGCCACACAGTTTCTTCTACGCACCATGTGTGATGGATTCAATAACGCAAACGATAAAATTGTTAATATCATGTGCAATGGCAACGCTATCACAAATGATTTAACGGGGCAAATTGTGTGTGATGTACCTACGAACGGAAACGTTTTCCTTGGAGCGACTGTGTAGGATGTATATACGAACGAAAACGTTTAGGGGGGACTGACTGTGTGGGATGTAGTTACGACCGGAAACGATTTCGCCTATATAATTGTATTTTTTTAGCACTACTATACGTATAACTGTATTTGCGCGCTCGCCGATCACACACGACCTCATTTTGCCAAGCGTGTGTGCCAATAGGGCATATCCCGGACGGTTTCCGGGTCGTGTGGGAAGGACCCCCCTATCGCCCACTCACTTGGCGACGGTTCCAAATGCCATTTGGGAAAGGGGTTAAAAACCGTTTGTATAGAACCTCGTTGTATGATACGTCTCCGTCGTATCTATAATTTTTGATTGTTCCATGCCAATATTATTCAACTTTCATATACTTTTGGCAACTTTTTATACTATTTTTGGGACTAACATATTGATCCAGTGCCCAGTGCCAGTTCCTGTTTGTTGCATGTTTTTTTGTTTCGCAGAATATCCATATCAAACGGAGTCCAAACGGGATAAAAACAGACAGAGATTCTTTTGGAATATTTGGAAAATTCCGAAAGAAAAATCCACGCGAGACGATGCCCGAGGTGGACACGAGGCAGGGGGCGCGCCCCCTACCCTCGTGAGCCACCCGTAAGGCGGTTGACGCTCTTCTTTTGCCACAAGAAAGCTAATTTTCGGGAAAAAATCAGGGCAAAGGTTTCAGGCCAATCGGAGTTACGGATCTCCATATATACACGAAACGGTGAAACAGAGCCAGAATAGAACGCAGAAACAGAGAGAGACAGAGAGACATATCCAATCTCGGAGGGGCTCTCTCCCCTCCCGTGCCTTGGAGGCCATGGACCAGAGGGGAAACCCTTCTCCCATCTAGGGAGGAGGTCAAGGAAGAAGAAGAAGGAGGGGGGCTCTCTCCCCCTTGCTTCTGGTGGTGCCGGAACGCCGCCGGGGGCCATCATCATCACCGTGATCTACACCAACACCTCCGCCATCTTCACCAACATCTCCATCACCTTCCCCCCTCTATCTACAGCGTTCCATTCTCTCGCAACCCGCTGTACCCTCTACTTGAACATGGTGCTTTATGCTTCATATTATTATCCAATGATGTGTTGCCATCCTATGATGTCTGAGTAGATTTTTGTTGTCCTATCGGTGGTTGATGAATTGCTTTGATTGATTTAATATTCTTGTGGTTATGTTGCTGTCCTTTGGTGCCCATCATATGATTGCGCGCGTGGATCACACCCTAGGGTTAGTTGTATGTTGATAGGACTATGTATTGGAGGGCAAGAGGGACAGAAGCTTCAACCTGGCATAGAAATTGATGCATACGGGATTGAAGGGGGACCAATATATCTTAATGCTATGGTTGGGTTTTACCTTAATGAACGTTAGTAGTTGCGGGTGCTTGCTCATAGTTCCAATCATAAGTGCATAGAATTCCAAGTCAGGGATGACATGCTAGCAGTGGCCTCTCCCACATAATACTTCCTATCGGTCTAGTAAAGTAGTCAATTGCTTAGGGGCAATTTCGCAACTCCTACCACCACTATTCCACACTCGCTATATTTACTTTATTGTTTCTTTATCTAAACAGCCCCTACTTTTTATTTACGTACTCTTTATTATCTTGCAAAGCTATCCAACAACACCTACAAAGTACTTCCTAGTTTCATACTTGTTCTAGGTAAAGCGAACGTCAAGCGTGCGTAGAGTTGTATCGGTGGTCGATAGAACTTGAGGGAATATTTGTTCTACCTTTAGCTCCTCGTTGGGTTTGACACTCTTACTTATCGAAAACTATTGCGATCCCCTATATTTGTGGGTTATCAAGACCTTTTTCTGGCGCCGTTGCCGGGGAGCAATAGCATGGGGTGAATATTCTCGTGTGTGCTTGTTTGCTTTATCACTAAGTAATTTTTATTTGCTGTTCTTAGTTGTTTTCTATCTTTAGTTATGGGTAGGAAACGCAAAATACCAAAAAAAATTAGTTGTACCTACTAAACCAATGGTTGAAGAACCACTCAAAATCTATCACACTGCTGAAGCTTATTACTTGGATCATCTTCGATCCCTATGTGCTCGTGCTGAAAGCCCAACTAGCTTAGTTGAGGGCAAATCTTTAGATGAGCATGCTTGTTTTGTGCGACACCGAATAACTGAAAAAGGGAAAACTTTACTGGATCAAATTCATCGTTTGTAATGCTATGCTTGGAATTTATGTGAAATATATGATAATACTTGTTGTTCTAAAGACCCTAAGAAACACATTCCCTACCAATGTTTGTTTAGTGATAATGGAATCGTATCCTCTTATGCTAAGGGTGTTTATAGTTACTATGATGTTCAACAAATTGAAGAATTTGTTGCTTTTAAGGGTGCTTACAAAATTGCTTCTTTGATTGAAAAGTATGGTGCTACTCTTTACAATTCTGAAAATTTTGCCATACTTAAATATTGCTATGATAATTATGCTTCTAATGCTTATATTAAACCATATATTGAGGAATACTCCGTTGTCCAAGAAGAGATTAATATTTTGTAGGAGTCTATGGAAGAAGAAATTGATGAAACTATGAGCTCATTGGATGAAAAAGATGAGGAAGAGAGCGAAGAACAAAAGGAGGAAGAGCGGATTGATCACCCGTGCCCACCTTCTAATGAGAGTAACTCTTCAACTCATACATTGTTTAATTCCCCTTCATGCTTACCGAAGGATGAATATTATGATGCTATGATCCCGTCGATTCTTTTGAAATATCCCTTTTTGATGATGCTTGCTATGCTTGTGGCCAGGATGCCAATATGAATTATGCTTATGGAGATGAACTTGCTATAGTTCCTTATGTTAGACATGAAATTGTTGCTATTGCACCCACGCATGATAGTCCTATTATCTTTTTGAATTCTCCCGACTACACTATATCGGAGAAGTTTGCACTTATTAAGGATTATATTGATGGGTTGCCTTTTACCGTTGCACATGATGATTTTGATGAATATAATATGCATGTGCTTGCTGCTCCTACTTGCAATTATTATGAGAGAGGAACTATATCTCCACCTCTCTATGTTTCCAATATGATAAAATTGCAAGAAACTGTTTATACTATGCATTGGCCTTTACTTTGTGTGCATGAATTGTTCTTTTATGACATGCCGATGCATAGGAAGAGATTTAGACTTCGTTATTGCATGATATATGTTACTTTGTGCTCACTACTAAATTATAAATCATTGTTAATTAAAATTGGCTTTGATATACCTTGGGATCCGGGTGGATTCACTACTTGAGCACTATATGCCTAGCTTAATGGCTTTAAAGAAAGTGCTGCCAGGGAGACAACCCAGAAGTTTTAGAGAGTCATTTATTTCTGTTTAGTGCTTTTATATAGTTTAAAAACAACAAAAGTAAAGAGGGGAACCCAAAACTTTTTCAAAAAGGAAAGCGAAAGTGAGAAAGACAAGCATTGTTGAAGTGGGAGCTAGCCTTGAACTTTGTTCATGCTCACGGAAACTTTGTGAATCTTATTTACAGAAACTTTTCAATAAAAATAATTATACCCTTGTACAATTCCATTGTATTATAAAAAATAATGTTCCAAGGTTTGCCTTTAAGATGTTTACATTTGCTTGATGGTTTGTACGGTGCAGGACAGAAACTTTGGCTGTAGTGCGCGATTTTACATTTTTAGCTGGAACGTAAAATGGTTCTGATTCTTTTTGAACTATCTTCCTATACAAATTGTTTATTTTTCCTAATTTTTGTAGAATTTTTCAAGTATCAGAAGTATGGTTAATGTTCAGATTATTACAGACTGTTCTGTTTTAGACAGATTCTGTTTTTGATGCATAGTTTGCTTGTTTTGATGAAACTATCAATTTATATTAGTGGATTAAGCCATGAAAAAGTTATACTACAGTAGACACAATGCAAAAACAAAATAGGAATTGGTTTGTAACAGTACTTAGAATAGTGATTTGCTTTATTATAATAACGGATCTTACCGAGTTTTCTGTTGAAGTTTTGTGTGGATGAAGTGTTCGATGATCGAGAAGGTCTTGTTGTGAGAAGAAGGAAGAGAGGAAATAGCTCAAGATTGGGGATGCTCAAGGCACCCCAAGTAAATATTCAAGGAGACTCAAGCATCTAAGCTTGGGGGTGCCCCGGAAGGCATCCCCTCTTTCTTCAACAGGTATCGGTATGTTTTCGGATTCGTTTCGTTCATGCGATATGTGCAAACTTGGAGCGTCATTTGCATTTAGTTTTCATCTTTCTTTTATGCACCATGCTGGTATGAGATAGTCCTTGGTTGATTTAGAGAATTCTCATTGCACTTCACTTATATCTTTTGAGTATGGCTTTATAGAATGCTTCATGTGCTTCGCTTATATCATTTGAAGTTTGGATTGCATGTTTCTCTTTACATAGAAAACCGCCATTTGTAGAATGCTCTTTTGCTTCACTTAGATTTGTTAGAGCATGGGCATATCTTTTGTAGAAAGAATTAAACTCTCTTGCTTCACGTATATCTATTTAGAGAGATGACAGGAATTGGTCATTCACATGGTTAGTCATAAAATCCTACATAAAACTTGTAGATCACTGAATATGATATGTTTGATTCCTTGCAATATAAAGATGGTGATATTAGAGTCATGCTAGTGGGTGGTTGTGAATTGTAGAAATACTTGTGTTGAGGTTTGTGATTCCCGTAGCATGCACATATGGTGAACCATTATGTAATGAAGTTGGAGCATGAGGTATTTATTGATTGTCTTCCTTATGAGTGGTGGTCGGGGACGAGCGATGGTCTTTTCCTACCAATCTATCCCCCTAGGAGCATGCGCGTAGTACTTTGTTTCGATGACTAATAGATTTTTGCAATAAGTATGTGAGTTCTTTATGACTAATGTTGAGTCCATGGATTATACGCACTCTCACCCTTCCACCATTGCTAGCCTCTCTAGTACCACGCAACTTCCGCCGGTACCAGAAACCCACCATATACCTTCCTCAAAACAGCCACCATACCTACCTATCATGGCATTTCCATAGCCATTCCGAGATATATTGCTATGCAACTTCCATCATCATCATATACATGACTTGAGCATTCATTGTCATATTGCTTTGCATGATCGTAAGATAGCTAGCATGATGTTTTCATGGCTTGTCCGTTTTTTGATGTCATTGCTACGCTAGATCATTGCACATCCCGGTACACCGCCGGAGGCATTCATATAGATTCATATCCTTGTTCTAGATATCGAGTTGTAATATTGAGTTGTAAGTAAATAAAAGTGTGATGATCATCATTATTAGAACATTGTCCCATGTGAGGTTATCAAAATAAAAGTGGCCAAAGAAGCCCCACAAAAAAAGAGAGGCCAAAGAAGCCTACAAAAAAAAGAAAAAAAAGAAAAAAATGAGAGAAAAAGCGAGAAGGGGCAATGTTACTATCCTTTTACCACACTTGTGCTGCAAAGTAGCACCATGTTCTTCATATAGAGAGTCTCTTGAGTTATCACTTTCATATACTAGTGGGAATTTTCATTATAGAACTTGGCTTGTATATTCCGATGATGGGCTTCCTCAAATGCCCGAGGTCTTCATGAGCAAGAAAGTTGGATGCACACCCACTTAGTTTCAGTTGGAGCTTCCATACACTTATAGCTCTAGTGCATCCGTTGCATGGCAATCCCTACTCACTCACATTGATATCTATTGATGGGCATCTCCATAGCCCGTTGATACGCCTAGTTGATGTGAGACTATCTTCTCCTTTTTGTCTTCTCCACCATCATATTCTATTCCACCTATAGTGCTATGTCCATGGCTCACGCTCATGTATTGCGTGAAAGTTGAAAAGGTTTGAGAACATCAAAAGTATGAAACAATTGCTTGGCTTGTCATCGGGGTTGTGCATGATGTGAGTATTTTGTGTGGTGAAGATGGAGCATAGCCAGACTATATGATTTTGTAGGGATAAATTTCTTTGGCCTTGTTATTTTGAAAAGAAATGATTGCTTTATTAGTGGGCTTGAAGTATTATTATTTTTATGTCAAATGATAGACTATTTCTTTGAATCAGACGTGTCTTAATATTCATGCCATGATTAGACATATGATCAAGATTATGCTAGGTAGCATTCCACATCAAAAATTATCTTTTTTATCATTTACCTACTCGAGGACGAGCAGGAATTAAGCTTGGGGATGCTGATACGTCTCCGTCGTATCTATAATTTTTGATTGTTCCATGCCAATATTATTCAAATTTCATATACTTTTGGCAACTTTTTATACTATTTTGGGACTAACATATTGATCCAGTGCCCAGTGCCAGTTCCTGTTTGTTGCATGTTTTTTGTTTCGCAGAATATCCATATCAAACGGAGTCCAAACGGGTTAAAAATAGACGGAGATACTTTTTGGAATATTTGGAAAATTCCGGAAGAAAAATCCATGCGGGACGGTGCCCGAGGTGGCCACGAGGCAGGGGGCGCGCCTACCCCCGTGGGCGCGCCCCCTACCCTCGTGAGCCACCCGTAAGGTGGTTAACGCTCTTCTTTTGCCGCAAGAAAGCTAATTTTCGGAAAAAATCACGGCGAAGGTTTCAGGCCAATCGAAGTTACGGATCTCCATATATACACGAAACGGTGAAACAGAGCCAGAATAGAACGCAGAAACAGAGTGACAGATCCAATCTCGGAGGGGCTCTCGCCACTCCCGTGCCATGGAGGCCATGGACCAGAGGGGAAACCCTTCTCCCATCTAGGGAGGATGTCAAGGAAGAAGAAGAAGGAGGGGGGCTGAAAGCACAAGTGCTCCCTGGGTGGTTTTGGTAATTAATGTCAACATATCTCTTGTTGGACTAACACTTTTACCTAGTATGTTTCAGATAAGTTCAACAATGGAGTGGCATGGACTAGAGGATGTGGAACCCCTTCAAGATGCTAAGGACAAAGGATTGGCTCAAGCTTCAAGATCAAGACTCTACATTTTCTATTTTAGTGATCCAAGGTCACATTGAGTCTATAGGAAAAGCCAATACTATCAAGAGGGGATGAGGTGTTGCTTAATGGCTTGCTTGCTCAAAGTTCTTAGTGATATGCTCCAAAACCCTCAACTACCTTCCCACATCCACATATGACCTAAACCAAAAGTCAAACTCGGCCCCACCGATTCTTTCTATCCGGAGCCACCGAGTTCAGTTAACATAGCCACTGCCAGAAACCCTAATCAGTTCGGTCTCACTGATGGGATCTCGGTCTCACCGAGATGGGCTTGCAAACTCTCTGTTACCTGTTGCAATATTTTCGGTCCCACCGAGATATGCAATCGGCCCGACCGAGTTTGCTTGGCCAACTCTCTGTTTCACTTATTACCCAAATCGGTCCCACCGAGTTTGAGTAATCGGTCAAACCGAGTTTTGGTTTTACCCTAACCCTAGCACATCGGTTCCACCGAGTTGAACTAGTCGGTCCCACCGAAAACCCTAACGGTCACTAGGTTTACTAAATCGGTCCGACCGAGTTTTTCCCTTCGGTCTTACCGAGATTTGTAAATTGAGTGTAACGGTTAGATTTTGTGTGGAGGCTATATATACCCCTCCACCTACTCTTCATTCGTGGAGAGAGCCATCAGAACATACCTACACTTCCAATACACATTTTCTGAGAGAGAACCACCTACACTTGTGTTGAGGTCAAGATATTCCATTCCAACCATATGAATCTTGATCTCTAGCCTTCCCCAAGTTGCTTTCCACTCAAATCTTCTTTCCACCAAATCCAAATCCTGTGAGAGAGAGTTGAGTGTTTGGGAGACTATCATTTGAAGCACAAGAGCAAGGAGTTCATCATCAACACACCATTTGTTACTTCTTGGAGAGTGGTGTCTCCTAGATTGGCTAGGTGTCACTTGGGAGCCTCTGACAAGATTGTGGAGTTGAACCAAGGAGTTTGTAAGGGCAAGGAGATCGCCTACTTCGTGAAGATCTACCGCTAGTGAGGCAAGTCCTTCATGGGCGACGGCCGTGATGGAGTAGACAAGGTTGCTTCTTCGTGGACCCTTCGTGGGTGGAGCCCTCCATGGACTCGTGCAACCGTTACCCTCCGTGGGTTGAAGTCTCCATCAATGTGGATGTACGATAGCACCACCTATCGGAACCACGACAAAAACCTCCGTGTCTCCAATTGCGTTTGAATACTCCAAACCCTTCTCTTTACATTCTTGCAAGTTGCATGCTTTACTTTCCGCTACTCATATACTCATTGCATGCTTGCTTGATATGTATTGTGTTTGTTAAACTTGTGCTTAAACTCCACTTAAACTTAAGAATATTAAAAACTGCAACTTTTGGCACTTAGTGTCTAATCACCCCCTCTCTAGACACTTCTTCTTGATCCTTTCAATTGGTATCAGAGCTCTGGTCTCCATTGCCTTGGTTTAAACACCGTTGGAGGAAGATGGATGTGTCTACTTTGGGGAGTCTTAGACATAGAGTGCCCATTCTTGATGGAGAGTATTTTCATGAGTGGAAAAATGAAATGCTTGATATTTTCAATGAATATCATTTGAACAAGTACATTACTAGCCCTTGTGCACCTCATGTTGATCCTTTGCATCCTACCCTTGATGAGTCAATTGACATGATTCGCAATCTTAGAACTGTTAATCTTATCACTAGAGGCTTGCCTAGAAACTTGATTGGATGTTTGCCGACTCTTAAGTGTGCCTACACCATATGGAAATTTCTTGAGGAACTCTTTCCTAATTACTCCCTGAAAGATCTAGATGAAATCCTCCATAAGTCTATTGCTTTGATTAAGATGAGTTCCAATGATCCCAAATTTGGTGACTGCTTATTTGAGCTTACTAATCTTACGAGTGCCAAAGGAGATGTTGGAATCATTAGCAATATCATTTCTAGAGCTATTAGAATTCATAAAGATAACTATAGAAATGATCATTTATCTAATGAATTGCCCTCTCTAGGAATTGATCAATCACAAGATGATGTTGAACATGAATACTCGGATGAGGATGATGATGGTGATGATGATAGTGACTATGATCTCGATGATGCGATGAGACACTTTGGTCTTATGGCCAATCTTCGCGGCTACATGGCTGGAGGAAAGGAATGGGTCCTTGATAGCAGATGTACTGATCATATGACTGGAGATAAAGACATGTTCTGTGAGCTTGCTGAAAATGACGGCCCTCGAAAGTATGTCACTTTTGGTGATAATTCAAAGGGTAAGGTGGTTGGCCTTGGTAAGGTGGCCATCTCACATGATAGCTCCATACAAAATGTCATGCTCGTTGAATCTCTTGGCTACAACTTACTTTCAGTATCTAGACTTGCTGATTTCGGTTTCAATGTCCTATTTACTGAAGTAGACTGCCAAGTGTTTCGTAGAGATAATCATAAAATGGTCTTTACCAGTATGCGTAGAGGATATATTTACATTGTTGATTTCACTAAAAAGGCTCAACCTAAAACTTGCTTAATTGCCAAATCTTCTAAAGGCTGGTTGTGGCATAGAAGACTAGGTCATGTTGGTATGCGAAATCTTGATAAGCTTATTAAAGGTGATCATATCCTTGGAATAAAAGATGTCATATTTGACAAGGATAGACTTTGTAGTGCTTGTCAAGCAGGGAAACAAGTTGGAGGAAGTCATCGCGCGAAGAACATCATGACCATAAGAATACCACTCGAGCTACTTCACATGGATCTCTTTGGTCGAAATGCCTACAAGAGTCTCGGTGGTAACTCATTTGGTCTAGTCATAGTTGATGATTTTTCAAGATTTATGTGGGTGTTCTTTCTTGATGACAAATCGCAGGTCCAAAAGATCTTCAAAAACTTCGCTGGGAAGGCCCAAAATCAGTTTGATGTGAAGATCAAGAAGGTTCGGAGCGACAACGGAACGGAGTTCAAGAACGCAAATGTGGACACCTTTCTTGACGAAGAAGGGATTTCACACGAGTTCTCGGCTACGTACACACCTCAACAAAATGGAGTTGTTGAAAGGAAGAACCAGACTCTTATCGAGATGGCAAGAACGATGCTTGATGAGTACAAAACGCCAAAGCACTTTTGGGCGGAAGCGATTGAGACAGCTTGTCATGCAACAAATCGCTTGTATCTTCACAAGCTACTCGGCAAGACGGCATACGAGCTCCTCACCGGTAACAAACCCCGAGTTGGATACTTTCGAGTATTCGGCTCAAAGTGCTACATTCTTGATAAGCATCGTCGTTCTAAATTTGCTCCTAAATCTCATGAAGGTTTCCTACTTGGTTATGGCTCAAACTCTCACACTTACCGTGTCTACAACAATTTCACCCGAAAGGTTGAAGAGACGGTAGATGTGAAGTTTGATGAATCTAATGGCTCGCAAGTAGAGCAATTGCCAATTGATGTAGGAGACAAAGACCCTTCGGAAGCAATTCAAGACTTGTCTATTGGCAAGATTCATCCAACGGAAGTGAAGGAGAGTACCTCGTCCGTCCAAGTGGAAGATTCTACCTCACGACAAGGTGGACCAAGAGTTGATATGGAAGCATACACAAGTGGGACACGCCAAGATGAAGAAAACGAGGAAGTGCACCAAGATGAACATCAACAACCTCCTTCTCCACCACGACAAGAGAACGACAACGTCAACAATGAAGAAGGCCAAGAAGAAGCACAAGATGAAGAGGATGTTCCACCCTGACCCAAGCAAAATCTTTCACGAGTTCGAGCAAGAATTTCTAAGGATCATCCCGTCGAGCAAATCTACAATGATATCCAAACTGGGAGAATCACTCGCTCTAAAACTCGTTTAGCTAACTTTTGTGAACATTACTCATTCATCTCTAGCATTGAACCTATGAAGGTTGAAGAAGCATTGGAGGATCCGGATTGGATAAACGCTATGCATGGAGAGCTACACAACTTTGAAAGAAATCAAGTGTGGGCATTGGTCGAGAAGCCCGACAACAACCACAACATCATTGGTACCAAACGGGTGTTTCGCAACAAGCAAGATGAAGATGGACAAGTGGTTCGCAACAAAGCACGTCTCGTCGCCCAAGGCTACACACAAGTTGAAGGTATGGACTATGGTGAGACATATGCTCTCGTTGCTAGACTTGAGTCTATTCGCATCTTACTTGCTTATGCTAATCACCATGATATCACCTTGTACCAAATGCACATTAAAAGTGCTTTTCTAAATGGCGAAATTGAGTAGGAAGTTTATGTTAAGCAACCTCCCGGCTTCGTCAATCCTAAGAAACCTAATCATGTTTACAAACTTCACAAAGCCCTTTATGGTCTTAAACAAGATCCTAGAGCATGGTATAAATGCTTGACCAAGTTCCTTATTGAAAAAGGCTTTGAAATTGGTAAAATTGATTCTACTCTTTTAACTAAAAGGGTTAATGGAGAACTATTTGTGTGCCAAATTTACGTTGATGATATCATATTTGGTTCAACTAACCCTCATTTTAGTGAGAAGTTTGGAAAGCTAATGTCGGAGAAGTTTGAGATGTCTATGATGAGTGAACTCAAATTCTTTCTCGGTTTGCAAATCAAGCAAACTAAGGAAGGTACCTTTGTCTCTCAAACGAAGTACACCAAGGACTTATTCAAGAAGTTCAATATGCAAGAATGCAAAGGTATGACTACACCCATGCCTACTAGTGGACATCTTGATTTGACCAAAGATGGTGAACCGGTTGATCAAAAGGTTTATCGCTCTATGATTGGTTCATTGTTATATCTATGTGCCTCTCATCCCGATATTATGCTAAGTGTGTGCATGTGCGCACGATATCAAGCTGCTCCTAAAGAGTGTCATCTTAAGGCTGTGAAAAGGATAGTGAGGTACCTAATCCATACACCAAATTTTGGCATTTGGTATCCTAAGAGGTCCTCTTTTGATCTTGTTGGCTACTCCAATTCGGACTATGCCGGAGACAAGGTTCATAGAAAGTCCACTTCGGGTACTTGTCAATTCCTTGGTAGATCTCTTGTGTCTTGGTCTTCCAAGAAACAAAACTCGGTATCCTTATCCACCGCCGAAGCGGAATACATTGCCGCTGGTTCATGTTGCGCTCAATTACTTTGGATGACCCAAACTCTTAAAGATTATGGGATATATGTGAAACATGTTCCATTGCTATGTGACAATTAAAGTGCTATTAAGATTGCTCACAATCTCGTGCAACATTCTCGAACTAGGCATATTGAAGTTCGTCATCATTTCATTCGAGATCATGTTGCAAAAGGGGACATTAACCTTAAGCATGTTTGCACCGATAAGAAATTTGCGGATATATTCACTAAACCACTTGATGAGAAAGTGTTTTGCAGGTTGAGAGGTGAATTGAACATCATTGGTGCTTCAAACTTGGAGTAGGAACTCCATTTGATACATGCGGGGCATGAGCCTATGGCTAATCCTCGATATTTCTCTTATGATGCTATTCATATGTCTTGGATATATTTGTACCTTGCATGTTATCTAACCCGTGTAGGTACTTGGTTGAATCTAAATCTATGAGATTGCAACTCACTCACATCTTAAGCAATCTCTACATCACCAAGTCTCTACACAATGGTGGTTGAAGACAAGGAAGCACAAAACCATTCAAACATATCCTTTGGCAAATTCTATGTTGAGTCTCATGATTGTCAATTTGGATACACAAGTGCTCTTCCTTGCAAAGCTAACCCATGTAGGTAGATGAACTCAAACTCCAAGTGGTGCTCCCAACCCTTGATGAACTACATCAACCTTGAGCAACCCACACAAGTTCAACTACATGAGCAAGATCAACACCACCACCCAAGGTATGTTATTCCGTCTTAGAGAAGCTTTACTCCAAGTCATGAGTCAAAGCAACTCGACAAGATGTGAATACATCAAAAGGATTAAACGAAAAATGGTAACCCCATCTTGAGCTTAAACGATGAGTATGACCTATGATCAAGTGCTCTCACTTGACTCCTAAGTCAATATACTCTAACATAGGTGACTTTGTCACCGACCATTTCTAGATGAAGTTCTCTAGTGTTTCTCCGTGCTTTTGCATTTGCATATTTGTTTCCCCTTTCACTTCATCTAGAACTTTTAGTTTCTTTTCTTTCCTTTCTTTTTGTTCTGCATTTTCTGCATCCAAATCATTGAAAATCTTTCAGTTAATTCCTTGCATATCCTTGTGAGATCTTACTTGTCTAGTGAGATGAGGTGACAAGTGGTTTCACTCTAATGAACTCGGTCACACCGGCTTGTTCTCTTCGTCCCAGCCGAAATCTTTCGGTGCAACCGAAGCGCACAACTCGGAGTCACCGATTCCATCACAGGAAAACCAACTTGCCACTTATTCCTGATTTCTGTTTGCTCCAGCTCCACTCAATGATTCTTGTCCTCTACCAGCATCATATTAGACATGTTTCTTTGCTCTGTGACTCAAGGACCAACCCATTTGTATCACATGTCTAGAAGAGCCCTTCTTGGAAATTGATGTCAAAGGGGGAGAGAGAGATCACATCAAAGCTTAATCCTTCCTATAGGGTGAGAAAGAGAGAATACTCAAGGGGAGAGAGTTTCTCAACTAGGAGAAAGTAATATCATCAAAGACCCCAGATGCTTGGTGTTCAAGAGGAGAGATGTCACATGTCTTTAAGAGGGGAAAGACATGTTTGGTTGCTTGCTTTAGCTCAAGCTCTGTTGTTTCCTTTTTGTTGCTCTGATTTTCTGTTCCCTATCTTCTCCCAATATCCCATGCAGATTCAGGGGGAGCAAGACATCTAAGGGAAGGAAATCTCTTATTTTATTGCATATCTTTACCTTTGGGGACATGTCTATATCCAATGTGGTACTTAGTACTCACTCTACATGTCATCCCAGTCTTGGTTCTCTTGTGGTTTCTCTTGTTTTGCTCTGGTCAGTAGGTGTATCTGTGTTATTTAACCTTGTTTGCGCATGTTCATCCCATCCTAAGCCAACTCAAGACCACAAGGTAAGTATATGCATCACAGTCATGTGAATGAGAAGTTCTTGCAGATGTACATACTGTTTGCAAGAAGGACTCATGAGCATGAAGGTACATTTCTCACATTCACATCATGTGCTCTGATGCATATAGCCAAGATACATGTAACACATTGCTTACTCTGTCATGTTTACGCATTCACAAGCTCCTATATTCAATATTCACATGATTGCATACATGTAGGGCGAGCCTATGCATGTTACGTGTCTTCCCAAAGCTTTACTTGCTATTCTCTATACCTTTATCTAAAGCTTTGATGTATGTTGTCATCAATTACCAAAAAGGGGGAGATTGAAAGCACAAGTGCTCCCTGGGTGGTTTTGGTAATTAATGTCAACATATCTCTTGTTGGACTAACACTTTTACCTAGTATGTTTCAGATAAGTTCAACAATGGAGTGGCATGGACTAGAGGATGTGGAACCCCTTCAAGATGCTAAGGACAAAGGATTGGCTCAAGCTTCAAGATCAAGACTCTACATTTTCTATTTTAGTGATCCAAGGTCACATTGAGTCTATAGGAAAAGCCAATACTATCAAGAGGGGATGAGGTGTTGCTTAATGGCTTGCTTGCTCAAAGTGCTTAGTGATATGCTCCAAAACCCTCAACTACCTTCCCACATCCACATATGACCTAAACCAAAAGTCAAACTCGGCCCCACCGATTCTTTCTATCCGGAGCCACCGAGTTCAGTTAACATAGCCACTACCAGAAACCCTAATCAGTTTGGTCCACCGATGGGATCTCGGTCTCACCGAGATGGGCTTGCAAACTCTCTGTTACCTGTTGCAATATTTTTGGTCCCACCGAGATATGCAATCGACCCCATCGAGTTTGCTTGGCCAACTCTCTGTTTCGCTTATTACCCAAATCGGTCCCACCGAGTTTGAGTAATCGGTCAAACGGAGTTTTGGTTTTACCCTAACCCTAGCACATCGGTTCCACCAAGTTGAACTAGTCGGTCCCATCGAAAACCCTAACGGTCACTAGGTTTACTAAATCGGTCCAACCGAGTTTTTCCCTTCGGTCTTACCGAGATTGGTAAATTGAGTGTAACGGTTAGATTTTGTGTGGAGGCTATATATACCCCTCCACCCACTCTTCATTCATGGAGAGAGCCATCAGAACATACCTACACTTCCAATACACATTTTCTGAGAGAGAACCACCTGCACTTGTGTTGAGGTCAAGATATTCCATTCCAACCATATGATTCTTGATCTCTAGCCTTCCCCAAGTTGCTTTCCACTCAAATCTTCTTTCCACCAAATCCAAATCCTGTGAGAGAGAGTTGAGTGTTGGGAAGACTATCATTTGAAGCACAAGAGCAAGGAGTTCATCATCAACACACCATTTGTTACTTCTTGGAGAGTGGTGTCTCCTAGATTGGCTAGGTGTCACTTGGGAGCCTCCGACAAGATTGTGGAGTTGAACCAAGGAGTTTGTAAGGGCAAGGAGATCGCCTACTTCGTGAAGATCTACCGCTAGTGAGGCAAGTCCTTCGTGGGCGACGGCCGTGATGGAATAGACAAGGTTGCTTCTTCGTGGACCCTTCGTGGGTGGAGCCCTCCGTGGATTCGCGCAACCGTTACCCTCCGTGGGTTGAAGTCTCCATCAACGTGGATGTACGATAGCACCACCTATCAGAACCACGACAAAAACCTTTGTGTCTTCAATTGCGTTTGAATACTCCAAACCCTTCTCTTTACATTATTGCAAGTTGCATGCTTTACTCTCCGCTGCTCATATACTCATTGCATACTTTCTTGATATGTATTGTGTTTGTTAAACTTGTGCTTAAACTCCACTTAAACTTAAGAATATTAAAAACTGTAACTTTTGGCACTTAGTATCTAATCACCCCCCTCTAGACACTTCTTCTCGATCCTTTCAGGGGCTCTCTCCCCCTCGCTTCTGGTGGCGTTGGAACGCCGCCGGGGGCCATCATCATCACCGTGATCTACACCAACACCTCTGCCATCTTCACCAACATCTCCATCACCTTCCCCCTCTATCTACAGCGGTCCACTCTCCCGCAACCTGCTCTACCCTCTACTTGAACATGGTGCTTTATGCTTCATATTATTATCCAATGATGTGTTGCCATCCTATGATGTCTGAGTAGATTTTCGTTGTCCTATCGGTGGTTGATGAATTGCTTTGATTGATTTAATTTGCTTGTGGTTATGTTGCTGTCCTTTGGTGCCCATCATATGATTGCGCGCGTGGATCACACCGTAGGGTTAGTTGTATGTTGATAGGACTATGTATTGGAGGGCAAGAGTGACAGAAGCTTCAACCTAGCATTGAAATTGATGCATACGGGATTGAAGGGCGACCAATATATCTTAATGCTATGGTTGGGTTTTACCTTAATGAACGTTAGTAGTTGGGGATGCTTGCTAATATTTCCAATCATAAGTGCATAGAATTCCAAGTCAGGGATGACATGCTAGTAGTAGCCTCTCCCACATAATACTTGCTATTGTCTAGTAAAGTAGTCAATTGCTTAGGGGCAATTTCGCAACTCCTACCACCACTTTTCCACACTCGCTATATTTACTTTATTGTTTCTTTATCTAAACAGCCCCTACTTTTTATTTACGTACTCTTTATTATCTTGCAAACCTATCCAACAACACCTACAAAGTACTTATAGTTTCATACTTGTTCTAGGTAAAGCGAACGTCATGCGTGCATAGAGTTGTATCGGTGGTCGATAGAACTTGAGGGAATATTTGTTCTACCTTTAGCTCCTCGTTGGGTTCGACACTCTTACTTATCGCAAACTGTTGCGATCCCCTATACTTGTGGGTTATCACTATACTAGTGATTGCTTGAGTTTATCCCTCTACATCATGTCATCTTACTTAAAGGGTTACTCTATTCTTATGAACTTAATACTCTAGATGCATGCTGGATAGCGGTTGATGTGTTGAGTAACAGTAGTAGATGCAGAATCATTTCAGTCTACTTGTCACGGATGTGATGCCTATATTCATGATCATTTCCTTAGATGTCGTCATAACTATGCGAGTTTCTATCAATTGCTCGCAGTAATTTGTTTACCCACCGTATGTTTTCTTTCAAGAGAGAAGCCTCTAGTGAAACCTATGCCCCCTAGGGTCTATTTTCCATCATATATTTTCAGATCTATAAACCAAAAAACCCAAAAATACCTTGCTGCAATTTATTTATACTTACTTTAGTTTTCTCTTTTATTTATCTTTTATACCTATCTTTATCAGATCTCACTCTTGTTCCTGACCATGGAGGGATTGACAACCCGTTTTTCGCGTTGTGTGCAAGTGTTTGTTAGTTTGTGCAGGTGCATATATTGGGGACTTCTTGTGCCTCCTACTGGATTGATACCTTGGTTCTTAACCGAGGGAAATACATATCTCTACTTTGCTGCATCAGCCTTTCCTCTTCAAGGGAAAAAATCAATGCAAGCTCAAGAAGTAGCAGGGTGTCACAAGTTTGTATCAGAGCCGACTACCTATAGGAATCCCCCTTCCAAACTCCTTGGCCGTAGTTAACTCTAGTCATTGCAAAACTTTTACTAACATGGCTATGTGTATTATGGGCCCACATCGCCATTGGGTGGTATTAAGATCTTTTATTCCTCATCTATACTCTGGGACACTAATCTCTCTTCTATTTGGGTTAAATGAAATTGCTAACTTTAACATTAGGATCTCGTAATCACATTCACCCGGAGAGCTGGATTATCTGCAATTACTTCCTTTGAATTAAATTTTGAATAATGTCCACATTGTCATTTGACATCCTTAAACTTATTTATTTCAAATGCATCCCGCATGGCAGATCATGTGCCAGACCATGGCGGTCAACACGCCTGGGTTTCCGGCCATTCTGGTCGACCTCCTGACCCTGCTGGGATATCACTGGTATCCTCAGTACACTGTGTACGAGATCTACCATGAGTTCAACCAGGAGATGTACTACGCCAAGGTTGACATCTATGATCGGTAGAACAACTCCACCCATGAGTTGCACACCTTTGAGGGTGTTGGAGAGACCGTTGATATGGCAATCCAGGAGGTTGCCTATGTTGCTATCACCTGTCTCCGCAGAGAGCATCCCCGCTTGAAGGAGACTGGGTTCAAATACTTCCCGTACCCACCAACTGGGGATGATACTAGATGCTACACTACTGTCTGTACCCCTTGCATGAGCCGTCGTTACGACCCTCAGTTTCTGGTTTGGTACATTGAGGTTCTGGATCGCACTGTTCGAGCTCTGACTGTCGAGTTGTACACCATGGGTGCACGCCACTACGACACTCTGACACAGATGCGTCCAGCAGTCAGTGTAGGGAGATACGTCCATTTTGCATCATGTTTTTATATCGATATTTTTATTGCATTATGGGCTGTTATTACACATTATATCACAATACTTATGCATATTCTCTCTTATTTTCCAAGGTTTACATAAAGAGGGAGAATGCTGGTAGTTGGGATTCTAGGCTGGAAAAGGAGCAAATATTAGAGACCTATTCTGCATAGCTCCAAAAGTCCTGAAACTTCACAGAAGTCATTTTCAGAATATATATAAAATACTGAGCGCAAGAAGTTCTGGAGGGGGCCACACCCTACCCACAAGGGTGGGGGCGCGCCCTACCCCTTTGGGCGCGCCCCCTGCCTCATGGGCCCCCTGATGGCCCTCCGATGCCCATCTTCTGCTATATGCACTACAAAAAATACACTTCCGTGATGATACGTGTTTGTCACAGTAGGTCGCTTTTTTTGTCATGCATGTACATCCATGACAAATTGATGACAGAATCAAGATAGTCATACCTGTGCTGTCGTAGAAGTGTTCCATGACATTACCAAAATTATCATCACGGAAGTGTCCACTTCCATGACGATAAATTGCGCGTCACATAAGTGCTTTCGTCAAGGGTGACCGACACGTGGCATCCACCGTAACGGAACGCCGTTAAGCTATCGGGTCGGGTTTTGGATCCGATAACCCGTTAACAGCCCGGACCAATGGGGATTTTCCATGTGTAAAATCATCATTGGCTGGAGGAAACACGTGTCGGCTCATCGTTGGGACAGATGTCATCCACTCATTGGATAGAAGGCGCCTATGATACGTCGACACGTGGCACGGCCCAACAGAGGCCCATGGTCAAAAGGTGGCAGGCCAGCCCATGGAAAGCCTGTTAATGGCCTGTTCGCATATAGCCCATTTACAACCCGCTAACCCAAGGCCCGTTATGCCCTATCCGAATTAGGCCGAGTAGCGTCATCTGGGCCATCCAATATGATTCCAGCCCGTTTTCACTCCTGGCCCATGTATGGCCCATGACGTCTTTTGGCCCATATGAGGCCCTATGTAACTCTTGGCCTATTAAAGGCCCGTGGTGAAACTGGCCCGTAATGAACAGTGTATCACTTTATACCCATTAACGGCCCGTTATTCCGTTGGGCCGTTTCTAGCCCATGTTATCTTTCGGCCTTCTCAGAGCCCATTTATTCGTGGGCTCATTTCCAGCATTCGTTTACTTACGGCCCGTTACTGTCATTTTCTGCTTGTGGGCCAAATTCAGCCCGTGGTTACAGTCGGCCTGTTTGTGGTCCATTAATACGTTGGGCCATTTTCATAGCGTCATCAAATACGGCCTATTAACGATGGCCCGTTTACGGCCATAATGCGGCCTGTTATTGGCCCATGTTTGACCAATCGATCATACGTCCCATATAAGGCTCATTGATGATACGACCCGTAGAAGGCCCATTGTTTCTACGGCCCGTCGAAAGCCCATTGTTTCTACGGCCCGTAGAAGGCCTATTGTTTCTACGGCCCATAGAAGGCCCACTGTTTCTACGGCCCGTAGGAGGCCCAGTGTCACTACAGTAAATATTAGCCCATGGTTATTGTGGCCTAGTTTTAAAAAATAGGTTATTGCAGCCACTAGCAAACCGCGGAAAAAGAGCTGCACTGACTACAAGCAAACAAATAAACAAGACAACAAGGAAATAAATAAGCAAGCAACTTATGCTAGGCTATCACGGCTATTACACATATTACATCCACTGGGCATCAAAGTTCACCACCAGTGCAAATATAGGGAACAAAGCAGCATATAAACGCCGTAGCGAAACAAGTCCAGAACTGAAACCACTTCAGTAGAGTTCAAGAAACAATATCTTGGGTACCCATAATGCTAGCAAGATGCTTAGCAAGCTTATTAACTTTCTCTTGTTTGGCGCTTAAATCCTCCAGCGCTTGCTGTTGCACAAGAAAGGACTGGTGTTTATCAGCCACAGTAACTTGCTGTTCGAGTTACTGGCCAGTACCGCTGGCACAAGCGCTTGTAGCTGGCCAGTACCGCTGTCCTGTTCAAGAACCCCCTCCAATTCAAATGGCCGATAAACAAGAAAAGAAATTGAACATACAGACATTGTATGATAGACAGATGTGGTAATTCACATATATGTTGTCTAACCAAACAGGACAACATGACACAGTTTCACATATATGATGCCTAACTAAACAGGATAGCATGACACAGTTTCAGATATATGATGGATAACTTAACAGGATATAATGGCATAATTCAACATATGATGAGTACCTAAACAGGATGACATGACACAACTATATGATGTCTTTCTAAAATAGGTTGGGATGAAATAATTCACATACATGTTGTCTAAGTATACAGGATGGCATGATATAATTGACATAATTGATTCATATACTAAGCAACTGGCACTCGCATGTATGATCTCTAAACTAAGCAGATAGAATTCAATATTGTGCATATGCTGTCTAAACTAAGCAATGCAAGACACCATATGCATCATATGAGAAATATAAACATTGCAACTTAGAGCATACACCTCAGGTGGGATATAGGACTGGTCATCTGTCTCTAAATCCTCCTCTGAGGAGCTCCCTGTAACCATCGAGATATATACTTCAACAGGTACCATTGCCTGCTCTGAAGACCTTGTTTTCACTCCAGATTTTTCCATAACCGGCTCAAATGGCTGATACACATGAAGAGTAGTTCAATATACACAGATTGTCGACAAATGGAATACGTAATGAAAAAAAAGATGGCATGAGATAATTCACATATATGATGCCTGGCTCCATGGCGGTGCATAATTCACATATATGATAACTGGCTGAAAAACATGGCATTGCATAATTCACATATCTGATATAGAAAGCAAACAGGAGGCATTCACACAAAGCATGTCTAATCTAAGCAGATGGCATGACAATGCAAGACACCATATGCATGATATGAGCAATATAACCCAGCCAAGTTAGAGCATGCACCTCAGGGGGGGGGGGGAATACGACTAGTCATCTCTCTCTGAATCCTCCTCTGAGGAGCTATCTGTAACCAGCAAGAAATCTGCATCGACAGGTAGCACTGACTGCTCAGAAGACCTTGTTTTCACTCCAGATTTTCCCATGACCGACTCAAATGGCTGATGCATAGGAAGAGTAGATGAATGTATAAACATTGTTGACAAATGGAATACATAATGGAAAAAATATGGCATGATACAATTCACATATACGATGACTGGCTAAACAGGATGGCGCTGCATGATTCACGTATATGATGCCTGGCTAAAGAAGATGGCATTGCATAATTCCCATATACTACCACATACGGATGTATATAGACACATTTTAGAGTGTAGATTCACTCATTTTGTTCCGTATGTAGTCACTTGTTGAAATCTCTAATAAGACAAATAGTTAGGAATGATGGGAGTATGATATAGAAACCAAACAGGTGGCATTCACACAAAGCAAATCTAAACTAAGCTGATGACATATAAGATGTATAATGTAAGCAATGCAAGGCGCCATATGCATGATATGACCAACATCAGCATGCCAGGTTAGAGCAAACACCTCAGGTGGTAAACATGCGTGATCGCACTACACCACAACACTAATGCAAGGACAGAATAACTGCCGAGAGAAGTAACCTAGAATGGCAGGCAAACTGCCGGGAATGGTTTTCTCTCGGCAGATAGAACTGCCACAAGAACGACTGCCGGGGATTATAATTCCCGGCAGATAAAGATCTCCCGGCAGTTTGTATGCCGTCATGTTCCAATTTCTCCCGGCAGACTTGTTCTCCCGGCAGTTAATTGTTTTCCCGGCAGATAATATGCCACTGGTACCATATACCCCAATCTATATTATTATTACACTTTAGTATTGCATTTCTTCATTTATTTTACATTTAGATACACACTGACGAGGCATCCATTGAAATAAACCAGAAGGAATCTGCACAAGTACTTCACATTCATATTATAAATTCTGTTCATCAAACATTTACAAGGTTATAATATATGCAATTCACTGATTACATGTGAAGAATTACATCATAATTTAGTATGTGCAGTTTCAAGACGTCCAAGTTGTACAGAATGGAAAATGCACAAAGAGTAAAGCTTGTAAGGTCTTCTAGGTGAGCTCAGAGCATATGGTTACGGCAAGGTATCTTAACCCGTCTTCAGGAACATTTCCAACCTAGACAGTAAGAAAAATTGAAAAATACATGTATAATAAAACATTATCTGCATTACATTGATTTACAACACTCAAAAGAGTCTATTGAGTGCACTATTCCTGTTTTATAAGACATATGTCTACAACATCAAGAGAATTTCTAATCAAATTTCCTTTCAAGGCATCAAGTGAATATTCAATTTAATAGGAAAATAAAAAATGTCAGCAGTTTCATGCATTGACACATAAATTAAGCACATCTAGTTCACCACAATTACATCATATGATTACCTATGATATAAATTTTAGTTTCCTGTATGTGAAGATTCCATAGAACACCGTCCAAAAAACTGCACATAAGATAAAATAGGAAGTGATTAAAGGAAGTGACATCCACAACTTGTATGAATTTTTGACATCATAGGATCTTGTATTTTGGTATAAACACACAAAGAATCTAGTTCAAGATATGAAATAGTTTCATCCTATGGAAAACAGCAAAACTCAAACATTTTTCTAGCACAAACATGACAGTTGTATAGAAACCAAAATGTTTGGTGTTATGTTGAAGTGGTTTACAACATTATTACTAGTCTTTTGGGCTCCCAGTCACATGTGTCAATGTTCTTATCCAATGTACTAGCACTTTCTGCAAAACAAATAGAACAAGTTAGATGTCACAAAGATGGTGTTGTTTCCAGTCTTACATGGTCAATCAGTTGGAAAACATATATGCAGAACACCTATTTAATCACAAATTGAGTGGCCCGAGACATGCAACAAAATAGATGCGTCGTTGACAGAACACCTGTTTCTACTAGTATTGATTTTAGACTTCCAATGTGTATCTATAGCAAGATTCCTGTTGAGTACAAAATATTGAACAGTAATGCCAGGTCTAACCACTTTACACATGGAAAGGTACATTTCTCCTAAACAATGCAAGCCGGTTATAACTTAATTAGTCTATGAAAGATGATGAGGACCATAGAGATAATCCAGGATGTGATTCCATTTTGCTTGTCTTAACGAAAAAGGAGCATTAGATCAAGGAAAAAGAAGTATTGGACTATGCGTAGGAATACAAGTGAAGGCAACACCTATGCTATTCATAAATGATTCTACGACTGGCAAACCAAGACACTGTTTCAAGTACTTGCCCAATAACAAAAGACTAAGCTTTAGAATACACAGGACATGCAAAAGCTTAGTTCCTGGACACATGCGCACACTGGACATGTAAAAGGTTCCACTAATTGTATGCATAAAAAGGCTATGCACATTCAGGACAAGCATAGTTTGTATCTTTACTGCAGTTTCATTTGCATGAAGCACATAGGAAACAAAATTCTAAATAAAGTTTCAATGTTCTGAAATAGCAACAAGCATGTATCCGAAAGCAAAATACTAAATCCAAGACTTAACTACCAAGATAAACAGCCGCCCACACCTCACCCACGCTAATATGCAATGGTATCTATCTATTATTTATATACTAAAAGGAAAATAGGGATCAAGAATAGAGGATTTACTAGAAATTCTCACATTAATTAGACACATCGGACCGTTAGTTTGGTGGACCCTCCATTAATGAGTAAATTACGACCATTAGAAAGGCGGACCCACACCAATTTTGATGTATGATGTCCTGGACTTGAACTCTTGATTAGTTCGGTAGATAAAAAGAGATCATTTTTAACTCTGCTTGCGTGACAACAAAACAGTGGTGTCCGTGGTTATCCAGGAAATAAAAGAGCAGCGTCCCATAGAAAAAAGCAGTGGCAACTATGTTCATTCACAAAGGGAAAAAAACAGCGGCAAGGGCATGGTCAACATGCCATATCGTGGGCGTTGTAGGCGGTGAACTTCGATCAAAAAGGAAAAGGAAAGAAGGAAGCAACGGCTCGCTCAATACAGCATGCCGTGGGCATAGTAGGCGGGCACTCATCACGGCTCATAGTTGCATACTCCTGTTGAGGTCCGACCCCACTGAAGAACGCATGATAATCACACGATGCGCCGATGTGCAGCATGAACACACTCCAGACCCTCGATGCCCAAGATAAAGAAACACTAGCAGAAGAAATCAGAATTCCAGGTAGAATAAGCATAATATCTCCTTTAAATATCAATTATCGAGGTCAACTATCATAGAATGGATGTCAGTTCCATTATTACTTTTATGAAGCAAATCAGGCAGTCCTTTCTATATGAGAACAATCTCATTCTGATATCCATGAATTCAGAAAAGCACCCAAAGATATGACTTGCCATATTTTTCTCCCAGTAGAAACAATTCATCTCAAGCAATACCCCAACCTGCAATAGCTACAACAAAGACAATGTTTTTTTAGAAGCAAATCCCAGTGATAAGAAAGTTAAATACGTGAGGTAAGCACATACCATCATCTTCCACTTTAATGTAACATCCTCTGACATTTACTGAAACATCGATCAAAGACGGTCTTAAAAACCGCATTAGGCCCTATATAGATGGAAGGAGGGAGTACCATATTTTTCTCCCAATAGAAACAATTCATCTCAAGCAATACCCCAACCTGCAATAGCTACAACAAAGACAATGTTTTTTTAGAAGCAAATCCCAGTGATAAGAAAGTTAAATACGTGAGGTAAGCACATACCATCATCTTCCACTTTAATGTAACATCCTCTGACATTTACTGAAACATCGATCTGAAATAGGTATAGGTATATACAAAATGTCAATACATGAGGTAAGCATATATCCTTTTTTTCGAATGCGAAAGTGATAACCAGTATAGAAAATACAAGCAGAAATGTGGATTGTTTGGCATTTATTTTCCAGTAAAAAGCAATACCTATCCAGATCAGTATAGCATATAGAGATTATTTTTCCTACATGTGAAAGGAATACCTTTTAATCATTTGTGTCGCTGCTATTATATGCCAACTCCTCAACGACCCTTAGGAGGTCAGACAATATAATGCTTGAGTGCAAGGAGCTGTGGACTCTTTTCGGCAAGCGTTTAATGCTATGCATCGACGTGTTCTTGTAAAAAAAGAGCTTAGATCAACCAATGGTTAAGAATAAAGTGTACCGAAGCAGGCAGCGTCAAAAAATTATTCCAGGAACTTCAGAAAATTAACTAACTTGTTGGTATGCTACTTCATCAAGTGAGGACTGATCATGATGTGAGATTACAGTTGCGGTTCCATTATTAAGGCATGGTTCATAGGAAATGTGCGTGTAGACAACCAACCAACAAGGTAAGAAACATATTGTTTTTCTTTCCTCTGTATCATAAGATACATATCATTCAGGCTGCAACTCAAAAAATCAACCCCTCCTCACAAGCAAACCACCCTTGCAGGGCTTCTATTATCTGGTGCAGATGCCCTGCATGGTCCAACAAGCCCAATTTAGTGCAGTGTGTGATAGCCTGATGGCAGTGCCAGCCACTTACGACATTCCTTTCTACAATTATTTTCTGCCCAGTGCAATGTTTCATGCAGGTTGAGAATTCAGATAGGGCACCACTGAACTGCTATGAAACAATTCGATAGATGATAAATCAGGGAAGTAAAAGTAGTTAATTTTGTAGAGCAATTTTCAATATCAAATCAGCACTCATGTCTATAATTTAGTTCTTGTAGATGCTAGCACAAGAAACTTTCTAGAGTTGTATACAGTCAGCCATTAGTGAGTAAACTTTCTCAAGCTGTGAAACACTTGCCTTCAGTTGTGCAATGTCTGAACCTGAATAAACAAAGACCCGTCCACATCGCTAAAATTGGATGGATAGAAGAACATTACATTTTACAAATCATAGGCACATATACATGCATATTAACTTATTAAGATAAGAAAATGAAATACAAGAGTACGTGTACAATAACCTGGCTGATAGCCTTTGCAAATTATGAGCATTATGAATTCCAAACAAACCTACAACTGCTAGAACCAATCCCCAATCCTTTCACTGGTAGCACCTGCATCAATTTAGTAGCAAAATAAAAAATAAGTAGCAATAAGAAAGACTTGGAGCCAAGTAGTGACTCAGTGGAAGGTAGGGAAAATGTGCAGCAAGGAGAAGATAAGGCGAAGCATCTTGTGAGTTTTCATCGAGCAGAAAAGGAGAGCTTCTTTGTATAGAAAAAGCACACCTGCATCGCGTTTCCTCCATGACAGATCTGAGCACCATGTTGTACTAGCGTATTGGGGAGCAGACACCGCGCTCGTCGTCAGGGTGGTGGGAGACGTGGTGGGGAGCAAGGCGACGTCGACCTCGACGCACCGGACCCGTTGACCAGCCCTTGTGGCGGTGCCGAAGGGAGCGAAACCAGAGGCGTGTGGAGGGAGGCGAGGTTGACCTCTACGCAGCGGCGTCATCGATATGGGTGGGGGTCGCACAGGTCGGCGGAGGGAGTCGATGGTGGAGGGCGCGTTCGAGGGCAGAGGGGTCGGTGGTGGAGGGCGCGGTCGAGGGCAGAGGGAGTGTCAGCGGCGGCGGCGGCGGTGGAGGAGGAGGGATCTCGAGGGTTCGATTTGGGGAAGAACTCGTTGGGGACGGCGGCTAGGTCTTTTGAGCAAAAAAAAAATAATCTTTTTTTAAAGTTTTCAGTCTATCGCGCGTTCCCGCGCCACCACACGTTTGGGCCCAATTGTTTTTGGTCTCGCGCCATGGACAGCCCGGCAGATAGTGGGCCAGGGTTTAATTGTGCCGGCAGATTCGATGCCCTGAAACGTGGACAACATTTCCGGCAGTGCACATGCCCTTGGTTCTCAAGTTCTCCCGACAGTTTTACTACCCTTAAGTATTTCTGCTGGCAGTAACTAGATTCCCGGCAGATATTTTGCCCTTGTTCTACTATTTCTCCCGGCAGTTAATTGCCCCTAATTAAGTGTTGTGGTGTAGTGTCGGCTCTTTCTGAATCTCCATCTGAACAGTTATCTTCCTCTGGAATACAATCTGGAAATGCAGGAGGGGGGTGCACTTCGCCCACCATGGAGTGGCGTCTGCATGACATTATATTCGCACGCAATAGTCTTCTCTTTTTCTCTACATGTTCAGTACGATTGTGTACAATATCTGACATGCATAATAAAAAAAAATAGTTAGATTTTGTAAGGCCTAAGGGGTGCATGCAAAAATCAAGACTGATGGTAGCAAACGAGTGGATGGATCCAAAACTAATGATAGCAGGTAGATTATAGCTTCAGTTTAAAAAGATAGACAATGGATCATCTATTGTTTGTTGCCCACCCAACATGAACCACATAGAAGACCCATATGAACCAGATAGTAGACAGATACTATTCGTTGCTGGCTCGATATGAGACCCATGGGCAATTCAAAACTCAAGATTGAACGATAAAGTGGCAGGTAATAATAACCGATGTATAACATAAGCAAACACGAAAGACTGCGACCTCTCTTCCGGAACTGTGTAGTCCTCAGGTTCATCTGCTCAAGTCGATGATGGTAATGCAGTTGGCGTGGCTGCCGGCAACGGGGAAGATGATCTGAGGCGGCGAAAGGAAGTCTGCAGGGGGGATCTCTGCTGCAGTGAACGCTTCTGTCGATGGTGCACCTCAGGTGGGGTGGATGACGGCATGGCAGGAGCAGGACATAACACACAGAGTTTTCTTTGACGCCTATCTGAAAATGAAGTAAATCTGTAAGGGCTCCTTAGAATTGGAGGATTCTATAAACGCAGGGACAGGAAAAACACAAGAATAGGATAGGAATGCACGTGCAAAACAGAGCATTTGGAAACATAGGATTTCAGTCAACCTGGGTGTTTGGCTCACATGAATTGGAAGAACAGAGGAATGGAGAAACAAAGTGATGCGACGAGTGTACAACCTCTTTGGCATAGCCTTGTGGACCTCAGCATCATTGGGTACGTGGAGGATGGTGATGATGCTGGTGTGACTGTCAAAGGCGAGGAAGAAGATCCGAGGCCTCTGGAAACAACGCCGAGGGTACTGCTGCGCTGTGATGGACGGTTCTGTCGTTGGAGCAGCTCCGCTAGGGTGTACGGCGACGAGGCTGAAGCATGACAAGACAGACAACGTTAATCTGAAGTGGGACCCTAATATCATCTGCAATAGATGATGTAAAATACATCACCAAAAAGTGCTAGATGTAAAACGCATCAGCCGCGCCACGACTGCTCCGACAGATGCTGTAAGTACTGTTCACTCTGAACTTAACTGAAGAAAATGAACTTCATAGTCGAAACTGAATTTTACTGTCGAAACTGAATGAACTAGTAACAGAGCATTGCAATAGATGTTTAGGGCGTTCGAGCACTAGTAGTAGAGAAGTAGTGATCTAAATCAGCAGACGCTCGAGGAGGGAACGCACTAGCAGAGAGCAAGTCGTGCAGTAGCACTGCGAGCGAGTGCTAAAGCAGCAACTCCTGTAGCTGTCGGAGGTCGTGCAGCAGTAGCAGCAGCACCGCAAGCGAGAGCAAGAGCAGAGCAGCAGCACGAATGAAAGCAGGAGCAGTGCAGCAGCGCGACCGACAACAAGAACAAAGCCGCAACCCAAGCGAGAGCCGGAGCAGCTGCAGCTAGTGCCGTTGTGGAAGTCGCCGCTGAGGAAGCAACGACATGGGGGAGAGACGCCATGGATGATGTGGCCGGCGACGGCGCCATCGATGGAGACACGCCATGTCTGCTCGGTATCGAGCACCGGCAGCCCCGTGAGATCGAATAAAAGATAAAATGCAGCAGTGAGTGCAGAACCTCCTTGGTGGCGCCGAGTTGGCCTCGGCTTCATCGGAGGAATTGGTGAGGGTGTTGCGGTTCCGGTGGGGTAGGTCAAGACGGCGCTGTGGGGATTGAGGTGGCGCGATAGACGAGGCGAACGTCGGGGTAGCTCCTTGGAGGTGGAGGACGGGCGGCTGATCCGGCGGGATGACGAGATCGACAACGGATCCTCATCCGGTGCGGTGGATGAGGGACGGCGAGCTATTGCGGTGGACGATGTAGTCGGGGAAGAGTCTCCGGCTGGGCGGCGGTCGGGAGGCCGACGGAGGAGCGTGGGGTTTCGCGGTTTTTGGCGGCCTCAGTGTACGAATGGGGGGGCGAAGGGGGAGGGGTGAGCCAAGCTTAGGGACGCGCTTGTCCGAAATGTAGGGTAAGTTACCAGCGTACCCCCACCGGTTTTGACACCATGACGTGGAACTTCATGCCATCTTTTATCCTTTTCTTTAAACAACTTGGCATTCTCAAAGTCTTGGGTTCTCCATTCATCAACTGAGCTTATGTCAAATAACCTCTTCTCACCGGCAAGTTTGAAATCATAATTGAGCTCTTTAATAGCCCAATATGCCTTATGTTCTAGTTCAAGAGGTAAGTGACAAGCCTTTTCATAAACCATTTTATAAGGAGACATACCCATAGGATTCTTATAAGGAGTTCTATAAGCCCATAATGCATCATCAAGTTTCTTAGACCAATTCTTTCTAGATCTATTAACAGTTTTTTGCAAAATTAATTTAATCTCTTATTGCTCAATTCTACTTGACCACTAGACTGAGGATGATATGGAGATGCAATTCTATGGTTAACATCATACTTAGCAAGCATTTTACAGAAAACACCATGAATAAAATGTGAACCACCATCAGTCATTAAATATCTAGGGACTCCAAACCTCGGAAAAATAACTTCTTTAAGCATCTTAATAGAAGTTTTATGATCAGCACTACTAGTTGGAATAGCTTCTACCCACTTAGGAACGTAATCAATAGCAACTAAAATATGTGTATACCCATTAGAGAAGGAAAAGGTCCCGTATAACCAAAGCCTCAAACATCAAGTGGTTCAATAACAAGTGAATAATTCATAGGCATTTCCTGACGTCTACTAATATTACCAATTCTTTGGCATTCATCACAAGCCAAGACAAAGTTACTAGCATCCTTGAAGAGAGTGGGCCAATAAAAATCAGATTGCAATACCTGGTGTGCAGTTCTATCTCCAGCATGGTGTCCTCCATAAGACTCAGAGTGGCACTTGCGTAGGATCTGTCCCTGTTCATGCTCAGGTACACAACGTCTAATAACACCATCTACTCCTTTATAAAGGTGTGGGTCATCCCAAAAGTAATGTCTTAAATCATAGAAGTGAAACTAGGTGGTATAAATTTAGCAACAATGTAATTAGCATAATCAGCATGCCATGGAGTATTACGAGAAGCATTTATGACAGCTAATTGTTCATCAAGAAAGCTATCATCAATAGGTAGTGGGTCATCAAGAACATTTTCTAACCTAGACAAGTTGTCAGCAAGGGGGTTCTCAGCTCCCTTTCTATCAATAATATGCAAATCAAATTCTTGTAGCAAGAGAACCCATCTAATAAGTCTAGGTTTAGCATCTTTCTTTTCCATAAGATATTTAATAGCAGCATGATCAGCGTGAACAGTTACTTTGGAATCAACAATATAAGATCTGAACTTATCACAAGCAAAAACAACTGCTAAGGATTCATTTTCAGTAGTAGCATAATTTCTCTAGGCACTGTCTAGAGTTTTACTAGAATAATGAATAACATTTAATTTATTATCAACTCTTTGTCCTAGAACAGCACCAACAGCATAATCAGTAGCATCGCACATAATTTCAAAGGGTAAATTCCAATCGGGTGGCTGAACAATAGGTGCAGAAATCAAGGCTTTCTTGATTACTTCAAATGATTCTACACAATCATCATTAAAAACAAAAGGAACATCTTTTTGCAAGAGATTAGTGAGAGGCCTAGAAATTTTAGAGAAGTCTTTAGTAAACCTCCTATATAAACCAGCATGACCGAGGAAACTTCTTATACCTTTGATATCTTTGGGACACGACATCTTTTGAATAGCATCTACTTTAGCTTTATCAACTTCAATGCCTATTTCAAAAATTTATGCCCCAAGACAATACCTTCATTAACCATAAAGTGGCACTTTTCCCAATTCAAGACAAGATTAGTTTCTTCACATCTTTGCAAAACTCGATCAAGGTAGCTTAAGCAATCATCAAAGGAAGTTCCATAAACAGAGAAATCATCCATGAAAACCTCAACAATCTTATCACAAAAGTCAGAGAATATAGCAGTCATACATCTTTGAAAGGTAGTAGGTGCATTGCATAAACCAGAAGGCATACATCTATAAGCAAAAGTACCGAAAGGGCAAGTAAAAGTGGTCTTTTCTTGGTCCTCTTTTGACACAGGTATTTGAGAGAAACCAATACAACCATCTAGAAAGCAAAAATGTGCATGTTTGGATAATCTTTCTAACATTTGATCAATAAAAGGTAGAGGGTAATGATCTTTCTTAGTAGCTTTGCAAAAATCAATTACCATTCTATAACCTGTAACAATTCTTTGTGGAATCAATTCATTCTTATCATTAGGAACAACGGTAAGACCTCCCTTATTAGGGACACAATGAATGAGACTTACCAAATTCATCAACTCCATACCTCTCAAAAATGATTCATTAATAGGGTTGATCAAGTCTTATTAACAACCACCTTCGATTAGCATGAAACCGAAGAACTTCCGTAAAACACTAAGTTACCTCAACAGGGATATGAATGTCCCCAACAATAAGCATTTCATATTTCTTTTTGATAGTAGGTAGAGGTAGTTGAAAACTTCCAATAGTGATTGTCGGAGATTTTTCGATAACATTAATACCATTCACTTGGATTTGTTTCTTTGGAAAGTGCATCGTATGCTCATTACCATTGATATGAAAAGTGACCTTGCCTTTATTGCAATCAATAAAAGCCCCTACAGTATACAAAAAGGGTCTACCAAGGATAATCGACATGTTGTCGTCCTCGGGCATCTCAAGTATAACAAAGTCAGTTAAGATAGTAACATTAGCAACAACAACAGGCACATCCTCACAAATACCGATAGGTATGGCAGTTCATTTGTCAGCCATTTGCAAAGATATTTCAGTAGGTGTGAATTTATTCAAATCAAGTCTTTTTATATAAACAGAAAGGCATAAAACTAACACCAGCTCCTAAATCACATAAAGAAGTTTTCACATAATTCCTTTTGATGGAGCAAGGTATAGTTGGTATTCCCGGATCTCCAAGTTTTTTAGGTACTCCATCCTTAAAAGTGTAATTAGCAAGCATGGTGGAGATTTCAGCTTCCGGTATTTTTCTCTTATTGGTGATGATGTCTTTCATGTACTTTGCATAAGGATGCATTTTTAGGATATTAGTCAAGCGTGTACGCAAAAATACTGGCCTAATCATTTCAGCAAAGCGCTCAAATTCTTCATCATCTTTCTTTTTAGCTGACTTAGGTGGAAAGGGCATCGGTTTTTGAACCCATGGTTCTCTTTCCTTACCATGTTTTCTAGCAACAAAGTCTCTTTTATCATATCTCTTATTCTTGGGTTGTGGGTTATCAAGATCAATAGTTGGTTCTATTTCAACATCATTGTCTGGTTCTTTCTTATTTGTTTGAGTATCTTCATGAACCTCATCATTATCTTTGTCATTATCATAAGGTGAGTGTTCATTACCAGATTTATTTTCCGCATCAGAAATAGAAACCTCATTAGTAGCATTAGGAGGTTTTTCTATTTCAGGTTCACTAGAAGCATGCAAAGTCCTATTATTTTTTCTTCTTCTTTTTCTTTTTGGAAGGACTAGGTGCATCAGTGTTAATTCTTTGAGAGTCTTGTTCAACTCTTTTAGGGTGTCCCTCAGGATAGAGTGGTTCCTGAGTCATTTTACCTCCCCTAGTTGCTACTCTAACATCAAAGTCATGTATGTTATTGTTCATTTCATCAAGCAATTCTCTTTGAGATCTAGCAACTTCTTCTAGTTGAATTTGAACCATAGAGGCATGCTTTCCTACACCTCTAACATCATTGGTGATTCTAAATAACAAGTCACTCAAGCGAGCAATCATATCAGAATTGTATTTCAATTGTTTCATAACATTTGCATTGAAGTGGTCTTGTTTTCTAATGTAGTTATCAAACTCATAAAGGCATTGACTAGGATGCATATTATAAGGATTATCATTGTCATTGAATTTCATTAAAGAATTTACCTCTACCACCTTAGGTGGTGGTGGTGTTTCAAGCCCATGTATTTCTTCAATACGAGGTAAATTTTTGACATCCTCAGCTTTAATACATTTTTCTTTCATAGATTTCTTTGCCTCTTGCATATCTTCAGGACTAAGATATAAGATACCCCTCTTCTTCGGAGTAGGTTTAAGTGGTGGTTCAGGAAGAGTTGCTACCTCTTGAGCACTGCGTTGGTTTCCCCCGAAGAGGAAGGGATGATGCAGCAAAGTAGCGTAAGTATTTCCCTCAGTTTTTGAGAACCAAGGTATCAATCCAGTAGGAGGCTACGCGCGAGTCCCTCGTACCTGCACAAAAGAAATAAATCCTTGCAACTAACGCAAATAGGGGCTGTCAATCCCTATAAGGCCACTTACGAGAGTGAAATCTGATATATATGATAAGATAATATTTTTGGTATTTTTATGATAAAAGGTGGAAAGTAAAATAAAGGCAAAGTAAATAGCAAAGGAAATAACTAAGTAGTAGGAGATCAATATGATAAAGATAGACCCGGGGGACATATGTTTCAGTAGTGGCTTCTCTCGAGAGCATAAGTATTCTACGGTGGGTGAACAAATTACTGTTGAGCAATTGACAGAATTGAGCATAGTTATGAGAATATCTATGTATGATCATGTATATAGGCATCACGTCCGAGACAAGTAGACCGACTCCTGCCTGTGTTGAGATCATGTATAATATGCAAGGGATGAACAAGACTATTCCCGAGCTCTTCGCAATGCTGAAAGCTGCGGAGGTAGAAATCAAAAAGGAGCATCAAGTGTTGATGGTTAACAAAACCACTAGTTTCAAGAAAAAGGGCAAAGGGAAGAAGAAGGGGAACTTCAAGAAGAACGGCAAGCAAGTTGCTGCTCAAGAGAAGAAACTCTTCCAAGTCTGGACCTACGCCTGAAACTGAGTGCTTCTACTGCAAGCAGACTGGTCACTGGAAGCGGAGCTGCCCAAAGTATTTGGCGGATAAGAAGGATGGCAAGGTGAACAAAGGTATATTTGATATACATGTTATTGATGTGTACCTTACTAATGCTCGCAGTAGCACCTGGGTATTTGATACTGGTTCTGTTGCTAATATTTGCAACTCGAAACAGGGGCTACGGATTAAGCGAAGATTGGCTAAGGACGAGGTGACGATGCACGTGGGAAACGGTTCCAAAGTCGATGTGATCGCGGTCGGCACGCTACCTCTACATCTACCTTCGGGATTAGTATTAGACCTAAATAATTGTTATTTGGTGCCAGCGTTAAGCATGAACATTATATCTGGATCTTGTTTGATGCGAGACGGTTATTCATTTAAATCAGAGAATAATGGTTGTTCTATTTATATGAGTAATATCTTTTATGGTCACGCACCCTTGAAGAGTGGTCTATTCTTATTGAATCTCGAGAGTAGTGATACACATATTCATAATGTTGAAGCCAAAAGATGCAGAGTTGATAATGATGGTGCAACTTATTTGTGGCACTGCCGTTTAGGTCATATCGGTGTAAAGCGCATGAAGAAACTCCATACTGATGGACTTTTGGAACCACTTGATTATGAATCGCTTGGTACTTGCGAACCGTGCCTCATGGGCAAGATGACTAAAACACCGTTCTCCGGTACTATGGAGAGAGCAACAAATTTGTTGGAAATCATACATACAGATGTATGTGGTCCGATGAATATTGAGGCTCGTGGCGGATATCGTTATTTTCTCACCTTCACAGATGATTTAAGCAGATATGGTTATATCTACTTGATGAAACATAAATCTGAAACATTTGAAAAGTTTAAAGAATTTCAGAGTGAAGTGGAAAATCATCGTAACAAGAAAATAAAGTTTCTACGATCTGATCGTGGAGGAGAATATTTGAGTTACGAGTTTGGTGTACATTTGAAACAATGCGGAATAATTTCGCAACTCACGTCACCCGGAACACCACAACGTAATGGTGTGTCCGAATGTCATAATCGTACTTTACTAGATATGGTGCGATCAATGATGTCTCTTACTGATTTACTCTATCGTTTTGGGGTTATGCTTTAGAGACGGCCGCATTCACGTTAAATAGGGCACCATCGAAATTCGTTGAGACGACGCCTTATGAACTGTGGTTTGGCAAGAAACCAAAGTTGTCGTTTCTAAAAGTTTGGGGCTGCGATGCTTATGTGAAAAAGCTTCAACCTGATAAGCTCGAACCCAAATCGGAGAAATGTGTCTTCATAGGATATCCAAAGGAGACTATTGAATACACCTTCTATCACAGATCCGAAGGCAAGACTTTTGTTGCTAAATTTGGAAACTTTCTAGAGAAGGAGTTTCTCTCGAAAGAAGTGAGTGGGAGGAAAGTAGAACTTGACGAGGTAACTGTACCTGCTCCCTTATTGGAAAGTAGTACATCACAGAAAACTGTTTCTGTGACACCTACACCAATTAAGTGAGGAAGCTAGATGATAATGATCATGAAACTTCAGAACAAGATACTACTGAACCTCAGATCAACCAGAGTAAGATCCGCACCAGAGTGGTACGGTAATCCAGTTCTGGAAGTCATGCTACTAGATCATGATGAACCTACGAACTATGAAGAAGCGATGGTGAGCCCAGATTCCGCAAAGTGGCTTGAAGCCATGAAATCTGAGATGGGATCCATGTATGAGAACAAAGTATGGACTTTGGTTGACTTGCCCGATGATCGGCAAGCAATTGAGAATAAATGGATCTTCAAGAAAAAGACTGACGCTGACGGTAATGTTACTGTCTATAAAGCTCGACTTGTCGCAAAAGGTTTTCGACAAGTTCAAGGGGTTGACTACGATGAGACCTTCTCACCCGTAGCGATGCTTAAGTCTGTCCGAATCATGTTAGCAATTGCCGCATTTTATGATTATGAAATTTGGCAGATGGATGTCAAAACTGCATTCCTGAATGGATTTCTGGAAGAAGAGTTGTATATGATGCAACCAGAAGGTTTTGTTGATCCAAAGGGAGCTAACAAAGTGTGCAAGCTCCAGCGATCCATTTATGGACTGGTGCAAGCCTCTCGGAGTTGGAATAAACGCTTTGATAGTGTGATCAAAGCATTTGGTTTTATACAGACTTTTGGAGAAGCCTGTATTTACAAGAAAGTGAGTGGGAGCTCTGTAGCATTTCTGATATTATATGTGGATGACATATTACTGATTGGAAATGATATAGAATTTCTGGATAGCATAAAGGGATACTTGAATAAGAGTTTTTCAATGAAAGACCTCGGTGAAGCTGCTTACATATTAGGCATAAAGATCTATAGAGATAGATCAAGACGCTTAATTGGACTTTCACAAAGCACATACCTTGACAAGATTTTGAAGAAGTTCAAAATGGATCAAGCAAAGAAAGGGTTCTTGCCTGTGTTACAAGGTGTGAAGTTGAGTCAGACTCAATGCCCGACCACTGCAGAAGATAGAGAGAAAATGAAAGATGTTCCCTATGCTTCAGCCATAGGCTCTATCATGTATGCAATGCTGTGTACCAGACCTGATGTGTGCCTTGCTATAAGTTTAGCAGGGAGGTACCAAAGTAATCCAGGAGTGGATCACTGGACAGCGGTCAAGAACATCCTGAAATACCTGAAAAGGACTAAGGATATGTTTCTCGTATATGGAGGTGACAAAGAGCTCACCGTAAAAGGTTACGTTGATGCAAGCTTTGACACTGATCCGGACGATTCTAAATCGCAAACCGGATACGTGTTTACATTAAACGGTGGAGCTGTCAGTTGGTGCAGTTCTAAACAAAGCGTCGTAGCGGGATCTACATGTGAAGCGGAGTACATAGCTGC
Organism: Triticum urartu; assembly: GCF_003073215.2. Classification (NCBI taxonomy): domain Eukaryota; kingdom Viridiplantae; phylum Streptophyta; class Magnoliopsida; order Poales; family Poaceae; genus Triticum; species Triticum urartu. The sequence continues at coordinate 72,909,079 of NC_053025.1, forward strand.
TTCGGAAGCAGCGAACGAAGGAGTCTGGATGAAGGAGTTCATATCCGATCTAGGTGTCATACCTAGTGCATCGGGTCCAATGAAAATCTTTTGTGACAATACTGGTGCAATTGCCTTGGCAAAGGAATCCAGATTTCACAAAAGGACCAAGCACATCAAGAGACGCTTCAATTCCATCCGGGATCTAGTCCAGGTGGGAGACATAGAGATTTGCAAGATACATACGGATTTGAATGTTGCAGACCCGTTGACTAAGCCTCTTCCACGAGCAAAACATGATCAGCACCAAGGCTCCATGGGTGTTAGAATCATTACGTGTAATCTAGATTATTGACTCTAGTGCAAGTGGGAGACTTGAAGGAAATATGCCCTAGAGGCAATAATAAAGTTATTATTTATTTCCTTATAATCATGATAAATGTTTATTATTCATGCTAGAATTGTATTAACCGAAAACATAATACATGTGTGAATAAATAGACAAACAAAGTGTCACTAGTATGCATCTACTTGACTAGCTCGTTAATCAAAGATGGTTATGTTTCCTAACCATGAACAATGAGTTGTTATTTGATTAACGAGGTCACATCATTAGTTGAATGATCTGATTGACATGACCCATTCCATTAGCTTAGCACCCGATCGTTTAGTATGTTGCTATTGCTTTCTTCATGACTTATACATGTTCCTATAACTATGAGATTATGCAACTCCCGTTTACCGGAGGAACACTTTGGGTACGACCAAACGTCACAACGTAACTGGGTGATTATAAAGGAGTACTAAGGTGTCTCCAATGGTACATGTTGGGTTGGCGTATTTCGAGATTAGGTTTTGTCACTCCAATTGTCGGAGAGGTATCTCTGGGCCCTCTCGGTAATGCACATCACATAAGCCTTGCAAGCATTACAACTAATATGGTAGTTGTGAGATGATGTATTACGGAACGAGTAAAGAGACTTGCCGGTAACGAGATTGAACTAGGTATTGGATACCGACGATCGAATCTCGGGCAAGTAACATACCGATGACAAAGGGAACAACGTATGTTGTTATGCGGTCTGACCGATAAAGATCTTCGTAGAATATGTAGGAGCCAATATGGGCATCCAGGTCCTGCTATTGGTTATTGACTGGAGACGTGTCTCAGTCATGTCTACATTGTTCTCGAACCGTAGGGTCCGCACGCTTAATGTTACGATGACAGTTATTATGAGTTTATGCATTTTGATGTACCGAAGGTTGTTCGGAGTCCCGGATGTGATCACGGACATGACGAGGAGTCTCGAAATGGTCGAGACATAAAGATTGATATATTGGAAGCCTATGTTTGGACATCGGAAGTGTTCCGGGTGAAATCGGGATTTTACCGGAGTACCGGGAGGTTACCGGAACCCCCCGGGAATCATATGGGCCTTAGTGGAAAGGTGAAAGGGCTGCCCATAAGGGCTGCGCGCCTCCCCCCTCCCCTAGTCCTATTAGGACTAGGAGAGGTGGCCGGCCACCCCTCTCCCTCTTTCCCCCTTGGGAATCCTAGTTGGAATAGGATTGGGGGGGGGGGGAGTCCTACTCCCGGTAGGAGTAGGACTCCTCCTGCGCCCTCCTCCTGGCCGGCGCACCTCTCCCCCTTGGCTCCTTTATATACGGAGGTAGGGGGCACCTCTAGACACACAAGTTGATCATTGAGATCGTTCCTTAGCCGTGTGCGGTGCCCCCTGCCACCATACTCCACCTCGATCATATCGTTGTAGTGCTTAGGCGAAGCCCTGCATCGGTAGAACATCAAGATCGTCACCATGCCGTCGTGCTGACGGAACTCTTCCCCGACGCTTTGCTGGATCGGAGCCCGGGGATCGTCATCGAGCTGTTCGTGTGCTAAGTACTCGGAGGTGCCGGAGTAACGGTGCTTGGATCGGTCGGATCGGGAAGAAGACGTACGACTACTTCCTCTACGTTGTGTCAACGCTTCCGTTGCGATCTACAAGGGTACGTAGATCATACTCTCCCCTTGTTACTATGCATCACCATGATCTTGCGTGTGCGTAGGATTTTTTTTGAAATTACTACGTTCCCCAACAGGCAATCCATAAGTGGCTTTCATAATAGATTCATAAGGTAATTTAATTTTCTTTCTATGAAAGTGTTCCATGCCTTTCCTTAATGGAAATTGGAATCTAATATTTTCCTCCTTCATATTAATAATTGCACCAATCGTTCTAAGGAAAGGTCTACGAAGAATAATAGGACATGAAGGATTGGAATCTATGTCAAGAACAATAAAATCTACGGGCACATAATTCCTATTTGCAACAATAAGAACATCATTAATTCTTCCCATAGGTTTCTTAATAGTGGAATCCGCAAGGTGCAAGTTTAGAGAGCAATCATCAAAATCATGGAAACCTAACAAATCACACAAAGTCTTTGGAATCGTGGAAACACTAGCACCCAAATCACATAAAGCATAGCATTCATGATCTTTAATTTTAATTTTAATAGTTGGTTCCCACTCATCATAAATTTTTCTAGGGATAGAAACTTCCAATTCAAGTTTTTCTTCATAAGATTGCATCAAGGCATCAACGATATGTTTAGTAAATGCTTTATTTTGACTATGAGCGTGAGGAGAATTTAGCACGGATTGCAACAAGGAAATACAATCAATCAAAGAGAAATTTTCATAGTTAAATTCCTTGAAATCCACAATAGTGGGTTTAGCAATATCTAGGGTTTTAATTCCTTCAATCCCACTTTTATCAAATTTAGAATCAAGGTCAACAAATTCTGAATTCTTGGAACGCCTTCTAGGTAAAGGTGGATCATATTCAGTCCCATCATTATCAAGATTCATATTGCAAAACAAAGATTTAATAGGGGACGCATCAATAACTTCTAGATCTTCATCTTTATTTTCATAGCAATCCGGTTTAGCGGCCATCTTATTAACTAAGGTAGCTTGCTTATCCGAAATTTCAGTAGTTAATTTCTCAAGATGAGCAATTTGGGATCTTAAACCATCGAATTCTTTAGACATATCATCAAGCTCTTTATTCATAAAAGTCATAAAACTTTTCTGTTCTTTAAGCTTGTTTCTGAAGAAACTATTATGTTCAAATTGCAAGACCATGAAACTCCTGACATTGCTTTCGATCTCTTCTAATATTTTAAGGTGAAGGTCACCAAATTAAGGAAGAGCCATCGGGACAAGCAAGCAAACTAACACACAAGCAAACAGAAAGCAAGCGGGCAAAAAGAGGCAAATAGGGAAAGAGAGGGAGGATAGAGAGAGAGGGCGAATAAAACGGCAAGGGTGAAGTGCGGGAGAGGAAAATGAGAGGCAAATGGCAAATAATGTAATGCGGGAGATAAGGGTATGTGATGAGTACTTGGTATATTGACTTTTGCGTAGACCTCCCCGGCAACGGCGCCAGAAATCCTTCTTGCTACCTCTTGAGCACAACGTTGGTTTTCCCCGAAGAGGAAGGGATGATGCAGCAAAGTAGCGTAAGTATTTCCCTCAGTTTTTGAGAACCAAGGTATCAATCCAGTAGGAGGCTACGCACGAGTCCCTCGTACCTGCACAAAAGAAATAAATCCTCGCAACTAACGCAAATAGGGGCTGTCAATCCCTATAAGGCCACTTACGAGAGTGAAATCTGATAGATATGATAAGATAATATTTTTGGTATTTTTATGATAAAAGGTGGAAAGTAAAATAAAGGCAAAGTAAATAGCAAAGGAAATAACTAAGTAGTAGGAGATCAATATGATAAAGATAGACCTGGGGGCCATAGGTTTCAGTAGTGGCTTCTCTCGAGAGCATAAGTATTCTACGGTGGGTGAACAAATTACTGTTGAGCAATTGACAGAATTGAGCATAGTTATGAGAATATCTAGGTATTATCATGTATATAGGCATCACGTCCGAGACAAGTAGACAGACTCCTGCCTGCATCTACTACTATTACTCCACTCATCGACCGCTATCCAGCATGCATCTAGAGTATTAAGTTAAAAACAGATTAACGCCTTAAGCAAGATGACATGATGTAGAGGGATAGACTCATGCAATATGAAGAAAACCCCATCTTGTTATCCTTGATGGCAACAATACAATACGTGCCGTGCTGCCCCTACTGTCACTGGGAAAGGACACCGCAAGATTGAACCCAAAGCTAAGCACTTCTCCCATTGCAAGAAAGATCAATCTAGTAGGCCGAACCAAACTGATAATTCAAAGAGACTTGCAAAGATAACCAATCATACATAAAAGAATTCAGAGAAGATTCAAATATTATTCATAGATAGACTTGATCATAAACCCACAATTCATCGGTCTCAACAAACACACCGCAAAAAGAAGATTACATCGAATAGTTCTCCACAAGAGAGGGGGAGAACATTGTATTGAGATCCAAAAAAGAGAGAAGAAGCCATCTATCTACTAACTATGGACCCGTAGGTCTGAGGTAAACTACCCACACTTCATCGGAGAGGCTATGGTGTTGATGTAGAAGCCCTCCGTGATCGATGCCCCCTCCGGCGAAGCTCCGGAACAGGCACCAAGATCGGATCTCGTGGATACAGAAATTTACGGCGGTGGAATTAGGGTTATGGCTCCGTATCTGATCGTTTGGGGGTACGTAGGTATATATAGGAGGAAGGAGTACGTCGGTGGAGCAACAGGGGGCCCACGAGGGTGGAGGGCGCGCCTGGGGAAGGCAGGCGCGCCCCCTACCTCATGGTCTCCTTTTTTATTTCGTGACGTAGGGTCCAAGTCTCCCGGGTCTTGTTCGTTGAGAAAATCATGTCCCGAAGGTTTCATTCCGTTTGGACTCTGTTTGATATTCCTTTTCTTCGAAACCCTAAAACATGCAAAAAACAGCAATTCTGGGATGGGCCTCCGGTTAATAGGTTAGTCCCAAAAATAATATAAAAGTGGATAATAAAGCCCAATAATGTCCAAAACAGTAGATAATATAGCATGGAGCAATCAAAAATAATAGATACGTTGGAGACGTATCAAGCATCCCCAAGCTTAATTCCCGCTCGTCCTCGAGTAGGTAAATGATAAAAACAGAATTTTTGATGCGGAGTGCTACTTGGGATAATTTTTAATGTAATTCTTCTTAATTGTGGTATGAATATTCAGATCCGAAAGATTCAAGACAAAAGTTCATATTGACATAAAAATAATAATACTTCAAGCATACTAACTAAGAAATTATGTCTTCTCAAAATAACATGGCCAAAGAAAGTTCATCCCTACAGAATCATATAGTTTAGTCGTGTTTCATTTTCGTCACACAAGAATGCTCTCATCATGCACAACCCCGATGACAAGCCAAGCAATTGTTTCATACTTTAGTAATCTCAAACCTATAAACTTTCACGCAATATATGAGCGCGAGCCATGGACATAGCACTATGGGTGGAATATAATATAATGAGGGGGGTTATGTGGAGAAGACAAAAAAGGAGAAAGTCTCACATCAACGAGGCTAATCAATGGGCTATGGAGATGCCCATCGATTGATGTTAATGCAAGGAGTAGGGATTGCCATGCAACGGATGCACTAGAGCTATAAATGTATGAAAGCTCAACAAAAGAAACTAGTGGGTGTGCATCCAACTTGCTTGCTCACGAAGACCTAGGGCACTTGAGGAGGCCCATTGTTGGAATATACAAGCCAAGTTCTATAATGAAAAATTCCCACTAGTATATGAAAGTGACAAAACAAGAGACTCTCTATCATGAAGATTACGGTGCTACTTTGAAGCACAAGTGTGGCAAAGGATAGTAACATTGTCCCTTCTCTCTTTTTCTCTCATTTTTTATGGCCTTTCTCTTTTTTATGGCCTTTCTCTTTTTTGGGCCTTCTCTTTTTTATGGCCTTTCTATTTTTTTTATATTCCTCAATTGGGACAATGCTCTAGAAAATGATGATCATCACACTTCTATTTATTTACAACTCAATGATTACAACTCGATACTAGAACAAAGATGACTCTATATGAATGCCTCCGGCGGTGTACCAGGATATGCAATGGACCAAGATTGACATGTATGAAAGAATTATGAACGGTGGCTTTGCCACAAATACTATGTCGACTACATGATCATGCTAAGCAATATGACAATAATGAATGTGTCATGATGAATGTAATGATGGAAAGTTGCATGGCAATATATCTCAGAATGGCTATGGAAATGCCATAATAGGTAGGTATGGTGGCTGTTTTGAGGAAGATATAAGGAGGTTTATGTGTGAAAGAGCGTATCCTATCACAGGGTTTGGATGCACCGGCGAAGTTTGCGCCAACTCTCAATGTGAGAAAGGGCAATGCACGGTACCGAAGAGGCTAGCAAGGATGGAAGGGTGAGAGTGCGTATAATACATGGACTCAACATTAGTCATAAAGAACTCACATACTTATTGCAAAAATCTACAAGTCATCAAAAACCTCGGTACTACGCGCATGCTCCTAGGGGGATAGATTGGTAGGAAAAGACCATCGCTCGTCCCCGACCGCCACTCATAAGGAGGACAATCAAATAACACCTCATGTTTCAAATTTGTTACATAACATTTACCATACGTGCATGCTACGGGACTTGCAAACTTCAACACAAGAATTTCTCAATTTCACAACTACTCAACTAGCACGACTTTGATATTATTACCTCCATATCTCAAAATAATCATCAAGCATCAAACTTCTCTTAATATTCAAAACACTCTTAAGAAAATTTTACTAACTTTGAATACCTAGCATATTAGGATTTTAAGAAAATTACCATGTTATTAAGACTCTCAAAATAATCTAAGTGAAGCATGAGAGATCAATAGTTTCTATAAAACAAATCCACCACCATGCTCTAAAAGATATAAGTGAAGTACTAGAGCAAAACTATATAACTCAAAAGATATAAGCGAAGCACATAAAGTATTCTAACAAATTCCAAATCATGTATGGCTGTCTCAAAAGGTGTGTACAGCAAGGATGATTGTGGTAAACTAAAAAGCAAAGATTCAAATAATACAAGACGCTCCAAGCAAGACACATATCATGTGGCGAATAAAAATATAGCTCCAAGTAAAGTTACCGATAGAAGTAGACGAAAGAGGGGATGCCTTCCGGGGTGTCCCCAAGCTTTGGCTTTTAGGTGTCCTTAGATTATCTTGGGGTTGCCATGGGCATCCCCAAGCTTAGGATCTTTCCACTCCTTGTTCCATAATCCATCAAATCTTTACCCAAAACTTGAAAACTTCACAACACAAAACTTAAAGTACAAAATTTCATGAGCTCCGTTAGCGAAAGAAAAAAAAAACCACTTCAAGGTATTGTAATGAACTTATTATTTATTTATATTGGTGTTATACCTACTGTATTCCAACTTCCCTATGGTTTCTAAACTATTTTACTAGCCATAGATTCATCAAAATAAGCAAACAACACACGAAAAACAGAAACTGTCAAAAACAGAACAGTCTGTAGTAATCTGTAGCTAGCGCAAGATCTGGAACCCCAAAAATTCTAAAATAAATTGCTGGACGTGAGGACTTTATCTATTAATCATCTGCAAAAATAATTAACTAAATATCACTTTCCAAATAAAAATGACAGCAGTTCTTGTGAGCGCTAAAGTTTCTGTTTTTTACAGCAAGTGTAACAAGACTTTCCCCAAGTCTTCCCAACGGTTCTACTTGGCACAAACACTAATTAAAAACAAAAAACACAACCAAAACAGAGGCTAGATAAATTATTTATTACTAAACAGGAGCAAAAATCAAGAAATAAAAATAAAATTGGGTTTCCTCCCAACAAACGCTATCGTTTAACGCCCCTAGCTAGGCATAACAAGCAAGAATAGATCTAGGTATTGCCATCTTTGGTAGGCAATGAAGGAAATATGCCCTAGAGGCAATAATAAAGTTATTATTTATTTCCTTATAATCATGATAAATGTTTATTATTCATGCTAGAATTGTATTAACCGGAAACATAATACATGTGTGAATAAATAGACAAACAAAGTGTCACTAGTATGCATCTACTTGACTAGCTCGTTAATCAAAGATGGTTATGTTTCCTAACCATGAACAATGAGTTGTTATTTGATTAACGAGGTCACATCATTAGTTGAATGATCTGATTGACATGACCCATTCCATTAGCTTAGCACCCGATCGTTTAGTATGTTGCTATTGCTTTCTTCATGACTTATACATGTTCCTATAACTATGAGATTATGCAACTCCCGTTTACCGGAGGAACACTTTGGGTACGACCAAACGTCACAACATAACTGGGTGATTATAAAGGAGTACTAAGGTGTCTCCAATGGTACATGTTGGGTTGGCGTATTTCGAGATTAGGTTTTGTCACTCCAATTGTCGGAGAGGTATCTCTGGGCCCTCTCGGTAATGCACATCACATAAGCCTTGCAAGCATTACAACTAATATGGTAGTTGTGAGATGATGTATTACGGAACGAGTAAAGAGACTTGCCGGTAACGAGATTGAACTAGGTATTGGATACCGACGATCGAATCTCGGGCAAGTAACATACCGATGACAAAGGGAACAACGTATGTTGTTATGCGGTCTGACCGATAAAGATCTTCGTAGAATATGTAGGAGCCAATATGGGCATCCAGGTCCCGCTATTGGTTATTGACCGGAGACGTGTCTCGGTCATGTCTACATTGTTCTCGAACCGTAGGGTCCGCACGCTTAATGTTACGATGACAGTTATTATGAGTTTATGCATTTTGATGTACCGAAGGTTGTTCGGAGTCTCGGATGTGATCACGGACATGACGAGGAGTCTCGAAATGGTCGATACATAAAGATTGATATATTGGAAGCCTATGTTTGGACATCGGAAGTGTTCCGGGCGAAATCGGGATTTTACCGGAGTACCGGGAGGTTACCGGAACCCCCCGGGAATCATATGGGCCTTAGTGGAAAGGTGAAAGGGCTGCCCATAAGGGCTGCGCGCCTCCCCCCTCCCCTAGTCCTATTAGGACTAGGAGAGGTGGCCGGCCACCCCTCTCCCTCTTTCCCCCTTGGGAATCCTAGTTGGAATAGGATTGGGGGGGGAGTCCTACTCCCGGTAGGAGTAGGACTCCTCCTGCGCCCTCCTCCTGGCCGGCGCACCTCTCCCCCTTGGCTCCTTTATATACGGAGGCAGGGGGCACCTCTAGACACACAAGTTGATCATTGAGATTGTTCCTTAGCCGTGTGCGGTGCCCCCTGCCACCATATTCCACCTCGATCATATCGTTGTAGTGCTTAGGCGAAGCCCTGCGTCGGTAGAACATCAAGATCGTCACCACGCCGTCGTGCTGACAGAACTCTTCCCCGACGCTTTGCTGGATCGGAGCCCGGGGATCGTCATCGAGCTGTACGTGTGCTAAGAACTCGGAGGTGCCGGAGTAACGGTGCTTGGATCGGTCGGATCAGGAAGAAGACGTACGACTACTTCCTCTACGTTGTGTCAACGCTTCCGTTGCGATCTACAAGGGTACGTAGATCATACTCTCCCCTCGTTGCTATGCATCACCATGATCTTGCGTGTGCGTAGGAATTTTTTTGAAATTACTACGTTCCCCAACAGTGGCATCCGAGCCTAGGTTTTATGGTTTGATGTTATTTGCACGAGTAGAACACAAGTGAGTTGTGGACGATACAAGTCATACTTCCTACCAGCATGTCATACTTTGGTTCGGCGGTATTGTTGGACGAGACGACCCGGACCAACCCTACGCGTACGCTTACGCGAGACCGGTTCCCTCGACGTGCTTTGCACATAGATGGCTTGCGGGCGACTGTCTCTCCAACTTTAGTTGAACCAAGTGTGGCGACGCCCGGTCCTTGCGAAGGTTAAAACAGAGTCTATTTGACAAACTATCGTTGTGGTTTTGATGCATGAGATTGGTTCTTGCTTAAAGCCCGTAGCAGCCACGTAAAACTTGCAACAACAAAGTAGAGGACGTCTAACTTGTTTTTGCAGGGCATGTTGTGATGTGATATGGTCAAGGCATGATGCTAAATTTTTATTGTATGAGATGATCATGTTTTGTAACCGAGTTATCGGCAACTGGCAGGAGCCATATGGTTGTCGCTTTATTGTATGCAATGCAATCGCGATGTAATGCTTTACTTTATCACTAAGTAGTAGCGATAGTCGTGGAAGCATAAGATTGGCGAAACGACAACGATGCTTCGATGGAGATCAAGGTGTCGCGCCGGTGACGATGGTGATCACGACGGTGCTTCTGAGATGGAGATCACAAGCACAAGATGATGATGGCCATATCATATCACTTATATTGATTGCATGTGATGTTTATCTTTTATGCATCTTATCTTGCTTTGTTTGACGGTAGCATTATAAGATGATCTCTCACTAAATTATCAAGAAGTGTTCTCCCTGAGTATGCACCGTTGCGAAAGTTCTTCGTGCTGAGACACCACGTGATGATCGGGTGTGATAGGCTCTACGTTCAAATACAACGGGTGCAAAACAGTTGCACACGCGGAATACTCAGGTTATACTTGACGAGCCAAGCATATACAGATATGGCCTCGGAACACGGAGACCGAAAGGTCGAGCGTGAATCATATAGTAGATATGATCAACATAATGATGTTCACCGATGAAACTACTCCATCTCACGTGATGATCGGACATGGTTTAGTTGATTTGGATCACGTGATCACTTAGAGGATTAGAGGGATGTCTATCTAAGTGGGAGTTCTTAAGTAATATGATTAATTGAACTAAAATTTATCATGAACTTAGTACCTGATAGTATCTCGCTTGTTTATGTTGATTGTAGATAGATGGCTCGTGCTGTTGTTCCATTGAATTTTAATGCGTTCCTTGAGAAAGCAAAGTTGAAAGATGATGGTAGCAATTACACGGACTGGGTTCGTAACTTGAGGATTATCCTCATTGCTGCACAGAAGAATTACGTCCTGGAAGCACCGCTGGGTGCCAGGCCTGCTGCTGGAGCAACACCAGATGTTATGAACGTCTGGCAGAGCAAAGCTGATGACTACTCGATAGTTCAGTGTGCCATGCTTTACGGCTTAGAATCGGGACTTCAACGATGTTTTGAACGTCATGGAGCATATGAGATGTTTCAGGAGTTGAAGTTAATATTTCAAGCAAATGCCCGGATTGAGAGATATGAAGTCTCCAATAAGTTCTATAGCTGCAAATGGAAGAGAACAGTTCTGTTAGTGAGCATATAATCAAAATGTCTGGGTATAATAATCACTTGATTCAATTGGGAGTTAATCTTCCAGATGATTGCGTCATTGACAGAATTCTCCAATCACTGCCACCAAGCTACAAGAGCTTCGTGATGAACTATAATATGCAAGGGATGAACAAGACTATTCCCGAGCTCTTCGCAATGCTGAAAGCTGCGGAGGTAGAAATCAAAAAGGAGCATCAAGTGTTGATGGTTAACAAAACCACCAGTTTCAAGAAAAAGGGCAAAGGGAAGAAGAAGGGGAACTTCAAGAAGAACGGCAAGCAAGTTGCTGCTCAAGAGAAGAAACCCAAGTCTGGACCTAAGCCTGAAACTGAGTGCTTCTACTGCAAGCAGACTGGTCACTGGAAGCGGAACTGCCCAAAGTATTTGGCGGATAAGAAGGATGGCAAGGTGAACAAAGGTATATATGATATACATGTTATTGATGTGTACCTTACTAATGCTCGCAATAGCACCTGGGTATTTGATACTGGTTCTGTTGCTAATATTTGCAACTCGAAACAGGGGCTACGGATTAAGCGAAGATTGGCTAAGGACGAGGTGATGATGCGCGTGGGAAACGGTTCCATAGTCGATGTGATCGCGGTCGGCACGCTACCTCTACATCTACCTTCGGGATTAGTATTAGACCTAAATAATTGTTATTTGGTGCCAGCGTTAAGCATGAACATTATATCGGGATCTTGTTTGATGCGAGACGGTTATTCATTTAAATCAGAGAATAATGGTTGTTCTATTTATATTAGTAATATCTTTTATGGTCACACACCCTTGAAGAGTGGTCTATTCTTATTGAATCTCGAGAGTAGTGATACACATATTCATAATGTTGAAGACAAAAGATGCAGAGTTGATAATGATGGTGCAACTTATTTGTGGCACTGCCGTTTAGGTCATATCGGTGTAAAGCGCATGAAGAAACTCCATACTGATGGACTTTTGGAACCACTTGATTATGAATCGCTTGGTACTTGCGAACCGTGCCTCATGGGCAAGATGACTAAAACACCATTCTCCGGTACTATGGAGAGAGCAACAGATTTGTTGGAAATCATACATACAGATGTATGTGGTCCGATGAATATCGAGGCTCGTGGCGGATATCGTTATTTTCTCACCTTCACAGATGATTTAAGCAGATATGGTTATATCTACTTAATGAAACATAAGTCTGAAACATTTGAAAAGTTCAAAGAATTTCAGAGTGAAGTGGAAAATCATCGTAACAAGAAAATAAAGTTTCTACGATCTGATCGTGGAGGAGAATATTTGAGTTACGAGTTTGGTGTACATTTGAAAAATTGTGGAATAGTTTCGCAACTCACGCCACCCGGAACACCACAGCGTAATGGTGTGTCCGAACGTCGTAATCGTACTTTACTAGATATGGTGCGATCTATGATGTCTCTTACTGATTTACCGCTATCATTTTGGGGATACGCTCTAGAGACGGCCGCATTCACGTTAAACAGGGCACCATCAAAATCCGTTGAGACGACGCCTTATGAACTATGGTTTGGCAAGAAACCAAAGTTGTCGTTTCTGAAAGTTTGGGGCTGCGATGCTTATGTGAAAAAGCTTCAACCTGATAAGCTCGAACCCAAATCGGAGAAATGTGTCTTCATAGGATATCCAAAGGAAACTATTGGATACACCTTCTATCACAGATCCGAAGGCAAGACTTTTGTTGCTAAATTCAGAAACTTTCTTGAGAAGGAGTTTCTCTCGAAAGAAGTGAGTGGGAGGAAAGTAGAACTTGACGAGGTAACTGTACCTGCTCCCTTGTTGGAAAGTAGTACATCACAGAAAACTGTTTCTGCGACACCTACACCAATAAGTGAGGAAGTTAATGATAATGATCATGAAACTTCAGAACAAGATACTACTGAACCTCATAGATCAACCAGAGTAAGATCCGCACCAGAGTGGTACGGTAATCCAGTTCTGGAAGTCATGCTACTAGATCATGATGAACCTACAAACTATGAAGAAGTGATGGTGAGCCCAGATTCCGCAAAGTGGCTTGAAGCCATGAAATCTGAGATGGGATCCATGTATGAGAACAAAGTATGGACTTTGGTTGACTTGCTCGATGATCGGCAAGCAATTGAGAATAAATGGATCTTCAAGAAAAAGACTGACGCTGACGGTAATGTTACTGTCTATAAAGCTCGACTTGTTGCAAAAGGTTTTCGACAAGTACAAGGGGTTGACTACGATGAGACCTTCTCACCCGTAGCGATGCTTAAGTCTGTCCGAATCATGTTAGCAATTGCCGCATTTTATAATTATGAAATTTGGCAGATGGATGTCAAAACTGCATTCCTGAATGGATTTCTGGAAGAAGAGTTGTATATGATGCAACCAGAAGGTTTTGTTGATCCAAAGGGAGCTAACAAAGTGTGCAAGCTCCAGTGATCCATTTATGGACTGTTGCAAGCCTCTCGGAGTTGGAATAAATGCTTTGATAGTGTGATCAAAGCATTTGGGTTTATACAGACTTTCGGAGAAGCCTGTATTTACAAGAAAGTGAGTGGGAGCTCTGTAGCATTTCTGATATTATATGTGGATGACATATTATTGATTGGAAATGATATAGAATTTCTGGATAGCATAAAGGGATACTTGAATAAGAGTTTTTCAATGAAAGACCTCAGTGAAGCTGCTTACATATTAGGCATAAAGATCTATAGAGATAGATCAAGACGCTTAATTGGACTTTCACAAAGCACGTACCTTGACAAGATTTTGAAGAAGTTCAAAATGGATCAAGCAAAGAAAGGGTTCTTGCCTGTGTTACAAGGTGTGAAATTGAGTCAGACTCAATTCCCGACCACTGCAGAAGATAGAGAGAAAATGAAAGATGTTCCCTATGCTTCAGCCATAGGCTCTATCATGTATGCAATGCTGTGTACCAGACCTGATGTGTGCCTTGCTATAAGTTTAGCAGGGAGGTACCAAAGTAATCCAGGAGTGGATCACTGGACAGCGGTCAAGAACATCCTGAAATACCTGAAAAGGACTAAGGATATGTTTCTCGTATATGGAGGTGACAAAGAGCTCACCATAAAAGGATACGTTGATGCAAGCTTTGACACTGATCCGGACGATTCTAAATCGCAAACCGGATACGTGTTTACATTGAACGGTGGAGCTGTCAGTTGGTGCAGTTCTAAACAAAGCGTCGTAGCGGGATCTACATGTGAAGCGGAGTACATAGCTGCTTCGAAAGCAGCGAACGAAGGAGTCTGGATGAAGGAGTTCATATCCGATCTAGGTGTCATACCTAGTGCATCGGGTCCAATGAAAATCTTTTGTGACAATACTGGTGCAATTGCCTTGGCAAAGGAATCCAGATTTCACAAAAGGACCAAGCACATCAAGAGACGCTTCAACTCCATCCGGGATCTAGTCCAGGTGGGAGACATAGAGATTTGCAAGATACATACGGATCTGAATGTTGCAGACCCGTTGACTAAGCCTCTTCCACAAGCAAAACATGATCAGCACCAAGGCTCCATGGGTGTTAGAATCATTACAGTGTAATCTAGATTATTGACTCTAGTGCAAGTGGGAGACTGAAGGAAATATGCCCTAGAGGCAATAATAAAGTTATTATTTATTTCCTTATAATCATGATAAATGTTTATTATTCATGCTAGAATTGTATTAACCGAAAACATAATACATGTGTGAATAAATAGACAAACAAAGTGTCACTAGTATGCATCTACTTGACTAGCTCGTTAATCAAAGATGGTTATGTTTCCTAACCATGAACAATGAGTTGTTATTTGATTAACGAGGTCACATCATTAGTTGAATGATCCTGATTGACATGACCCATTCCATTAGCTTAGCACCCGATCATTTAGTATGTTGCTATTGCTTTCTTCATGACTTATACATGTTCCTATGACTATGAGATTATGCAACTCCCGTTTGCCAGAGGAACACTTTGTGTGCTACCAAACGTCACAACGTAAATGGGTGATTATAAAGGTGCTCTACAGGTGTCTCCAAAGGTACATGTTGGGTTGGCGTATTTCGAGATTAGGATTTTTCACTCCGATTGTCGGAGAGGTATCTCTCAGCCCTCTCGGTAATGCACATCACATAAGCCTTGCAAGCATTACAACTAATGAGTTAGTTGCGAGATGATGCGTTACAGAACGAGTAAAGAGACTTGCCGGTAACGAGATTGAACTAGGTATTGGATACCGACGATCGAATCTCGGGCAAGTAACATACCGATGACAAAGGGAACAACGTATGTTGTTATGCGGTCTGACCGATAAAGATCTTCGTAGAATATGTAGGAGCCAATATGGGCATCCAGGTCCCGCTATTGGTTATTGACCGGAGATGTGTCTCAGTCATGTCTACATTGTTCTCGAACCATAGGGTCCGCACGCTTAACGTTACGATGACAGTTATTATGAGTTTATGCATTTTGATGTACCGAAGTTAGTTCGGAGTCCCGGATGTGATCACGGACATGACGAGGAGTCTCGAAATGGTCGAGACATAAAGATTGATATATTGGATGACTATATTCGGACACCGGAAGCGTTCCGGGGAAGTTTCGGATAAAACCGGAGCACCGGGGGGTTACCGGAACCCCCCGGGGGGTTAATGGGCCTCATGGGCCTTAAGTGGAGAAGAGGAAGGGGCTGCCAGGGCAGGCCGTGCGCCCCCTCTCCCCCTAGTCCGAATTGGACAAGGAGGGAGGGGCGGCGCCCCCACTTTCCTATTCTCCTTCCACCTCTCCTACTTGGACAAGGAAAAGGGAGGGGAGTCCTACTCCCGGTAGGAGTAGGACTCCTCCTGCGCGCCTCCATAGGGCCGGCTGCACCCCCCCTTGGATCCTTTATATACGGAGGCAGGGGGCACCCTAGAAGACACAAGTTGATCCTCGTGATCGTTCCTTAGCCGTGTGCGGTGCCCCGTTCCACCATATTCCACCTCGGTCATATCGTTGTAGTGCTTAGGCGAAGCCCTGCGTCGGTAGAACATCATCATCGTCACCACGCCGTTGTGCTGATGGAACTCACCCCGTTTGCACCAAAGAGGAAAGGAGGACGCTGCGCAGGCTGGCACCCGCCTAGCGCCCTGAGTCGTCATGGCTTGCGTCATGGGCACCTCGCGAGGTACCCCGCCTTGATCTCTCCGCCTCCTCGTGAGCCAGCCTGACGAGGCCGTGCCTAAGGAAGCTCCGTGTCGTCCACCCTGTGAGGCTTGGCCCCTCGCGAGGGTCTTGAGTTTGTGTTGGTGAAGATGGGCCGTGCTGGGTTCATTGACTGGATAGAAGTTTATCAACGTGGCAAGACAATATGATCACACAATGTGCTAAGGAATCGGATTGGGGAATAGCACAAAAGATCGAGTCCACCCCTAGTTCTGCGGGGACTTCGCTACGGCGGCAAATGGCGGGGTAGAATTCCGTTGACGGCGACGAGGACCAGCGACTGGAGCGGCTGCGGCGAGGAAGACAATCCCGGAGACCTACGATGGGCCAGAGCAGGCTATCGCGCGGGCGAAGGGGTTCGGAGAAATTTCCAAATTTTTGCCCGTGACTATATATAGCCCGACCCTGTCGGTGTGACCGAGTGGAACAACTCGGTGGCACCGAGATGCAAAACTGTATACAGTTGTTGCAACTCGGTGTGACCGAATGGTTCAAATCGGTTGCACCGAAGATCGAAAACATAGATCAACTTAATGATCTCGGTAGGACCGAAAGTAGGATATTGGTCAGACCGAGATCACAAAGAGGTTTTGGAAGTTTAAGTCTATGACGAATGGGGACTCCGAGTGCTCTCAACACAGAGTGGTTCGAATCTGACTTGATAAAATTTGGTGATGTAGCATGAAATAGAAGTTTGAGAACGAGAAAAGCATAGATAGCTAGAGGAAGGTTCTTAGGCATTCTTGTCCATCCACTTGGCAAAAGGAAATAAAACCAAACAATCAAAACAACAAGTGGATGTCCTCGAATGAGTAAAATATGCAACCAGCATGCTCACACAATAAGATGGCAAATGAAATATGTGACAAGGCATGCACAACCAATTCTAGCATCTACCAAGAAATTTGCGATGACAAGGTCATCTATATATGAGTATATTGACTTAGGAGTCAAGTGAGAACACTTGATCATAGGTCATACTCATCGTTTAAGCTCAAGTGGGGTTACCACTTTTACATAAAGCATTGTTGTGTTCACATCTTTAGAGTTGCTTTAGCTCAAGTCTTAGAGTAAAGCTCCCCCTAGATGTGATATCCCCCCTTAGAGGGATGAACTAACATCGGGTTTTGTCGATGATGACTTCATGTAGATGTTGAAGACGTGGATGCTCAATGTTGATGTAGATCACTTGGAGCTATCCCTTTGAGTGAATTGCACTTTCAATACCTACATGGGTTAGTCCCGCAAGGAACAAACAAGGATATCCATAGACATAGAGTGATGCACACACAAGATGATGTCCATGAAAACTTTTAGGTTACCTTGTCCCTTGTCTTACCAACAAGAGGGTTTGTGACTCCTTGAACTAGTGCAAGATGTGGAAGTTTATTGCACTTGTCCTTACCAAAATGGTAAGAGTGAAGTATGTTGGTGGAGTCACCCTCAAGAACTCTCTAGTTCTTCTTATTTTGGATCCACACCAGCTTGATGGGAATCCTTGGAGTTGTAGTCGTACTTGATGAAGTGGAACTTGAAGTAGTCTTGGGAATCCACTTGACTAAGGTCTTAGGAGCTTCTTCAAATGCATCAATTTCCTCTTGAAGCTTGTCCTTGCCTTTTTGCTTGTAGTCTTGTGGTGGAAGATCATCTTGAGCTTGTGTCCCCTTGAAAGAAGTATCATACTTCTCTTGTTGAGGAACAAACTTTGTCTTGGGGTATTGATCTTCTTCCCACTCAACTCCATTGGCATTGAACTTTCGTTCAAAACCAACACCTTGATTCTTCCGGTGCATTCCTTGCTTGCGCAAAATTTCCTCGAATTGCTTACTCCCGGCAAGGCTCCTTTCTCTATAATTCCCTTCAATAAGCTATTTTCTTGCTCAAGTGTAACTTGGCTAAGAGAATCATTAGTGGAATCAAGAGAACTACTAGAAGCAACAATATTGGATTTAGCATGATCATTGTTACTGCTAGAGGAAGAATCTTTCTTGTTACTAGACTTGACTTGAGGCATGTAAGTGGATAAAAGTAAACGCTTGGCAATGTAAGAAGAATTTTTCTTGCGGAGATCATCATTGATTGCTTTTAAGAACTCATGCTCTTGCTCAAGATTGAGCTTTTCAAAGCATAATTTCTCATGAGCTCTTAAAAGTTCTCGATGATCTTCGAAGATAGTTTCATGAGCTAACTTAAGAGTGTTTAGTTCTTTAGTTAGAGCCTCAATCTTCTCCTTATCATTGTCATTCCTTTTATCTTTATTAGCATGATTAATTGACGTTTCATCATAGTATTCATCACTAGAGTTGTCAACAAGCAAATCATCACCTAACAAGTCATCTTCATCACTATTGAAATCAACATACTCGGGGTGTGTTACCTTAGGACCTTTGGCCATGAAGCATCTTCCAATTCCTTCATTTGGTGAGTCAAATATGTCGTAGGAGTTGGTTGACACAAGTGCTAGACCGGCAACACCTTCATCTTGAGTATCTTCAGAGTCGGAGTGATAACTTCTCTCGGAGTGGCTGTCGGAGTCGAAGCCGGATACCCATTCACCAACATGAGCTTGATGTCTTCATTTTGTGTAGCTCCATGATGATTTTTCCTTCCTTTCTGAATCCTTGCTTCTCCGTGAGTATCTTCGTTCATAACGATCATCTCTACTCCTTCTCTCTCTTTGTGGTGATTCTTTGCTTCTTCTTTTTGGAGAATCTTCTTTTCTCTTGTAGGGAGCCGTACACTCATTGGAATAGTGTCCGGGTCTTCCACAACTGTAGCAGTTTCGCTCTCGACTAGAAGATCTTTTGTCATTGTAGGACCTTGATTTGAAGCTTATATCTTTGCTTCTACTCTTGTAGAACTTGTTGAAGTTCTTCACCATTAAGCTCAATTCTTCATTGAAGTCTTGTTTCTCACTTGATAATGTAGGGGCTTCACATGAGGCTTTGTAGGCACCACTTGATTTGTTGTGAAGTTCCTCTTTATCCTTAAGTGACATCTCATGAGCAACAATTCTTCCAATCACCTCCGTTGGCTTGAGATCTTTGTAATTGGGCATCATTTGGATCAATGTGCACACGGTATCATATTTTCCATCCAAGGCTCTTAGAATCTTCTTGATGATGAATCTATCGGTCATCTCTTCACTTCCTAAGCCGGCAATCTCATTTGTGATGAGAGCAAGCCTAGAGTACATTTCAGCGACACCTTCACCATCCTTCATTTTGAACTTGTCAAGTTGACTTTGAAGCACATCCAACTTGGATTCCTTGACGGAGTCGGTACCTTCGTGCATATCAATCAAAGTGTCCCAAATTTCCTTTGCATTCTCAAGACGGCTGATTTTGTTGAATTCTTCGGGGCACAATCCATTGAAGAGAATATCACAAGCTTGAGCATTGTATTTCAACATCTTCAACTCATCCGCGGTAGCTTCACGGTTTGGTTCTTTCCCATCAAAGAAGTCACCTTGCAAACCAACACACACAATAGCCCAAACGGCGGGGTTATGTCCAAGAATATGCATTTTCATTTTATGCTTCCAACTAGCAAAATTTGTACCATCAAAGTAAGGACCTCTACGGTGATAATTTCCCTCGCTAGACGCCATACTCTCCTAGGTTGTGAAACCAAGGCTATGACCACCAAAAGCTATGGAGATCAAAGCAAATGGAGACCAAAGCTCTGATACCACTTGTAGGATCAAAAGTACGTCTAGAGGGGGGGTGATTAGACTACTTGACCAAATAAAAACTTAACCTTTTCCCAATTTTAGTTCTTGGCAGATTTTAGCTATTGTAGGACAAGTCAAGCAATCATCACACAATTCAAGCAAGCATGCAAAGAGTATATTGGCAGCGGAAAGTAAAGCATGCAACTTGCAAGAATGTAAAGGGAAGGGTTTGGAGAATTCAAACGTGATTGGAGACACGGATGTTTTTCCCGTGGTTCGGATAGGTGGTGCTATCCTACATCCACGTTGATGGAGACTTCAACCCACAAAGGGTAACGGTTGCGAGAGTCCACGGAGGGCTCCACCCACAAAGGGTAACGGTTGCGCGAGTCCACAAAGGGCTCCACCCACAAAGGGTAACGGTTGCGCGAGTCCACAAAGGGCTCCACCCACGAAGGGTCCACGAAGAAGCAACCACCCACAAAGGGTCCACGAAGAAGCAACCTTGTCTATCCCACCATGGCCATCGCCCACACAGGACTTGCCTCACTAGCGGTAGATCTTCACGAAGTAGGCAATCTCCTTGCCCTTACAAACTCCTTGGTTCAACTCCACAATCTTGTCGGAGGCTCCCAAGTGACACCTAGCCAATCTAGGAGACACCACTCTCCAAGAAGTAACAAATGGTGTGTAGGTAATGAACTCCTTGCTCTTGTGCTTCAAATGATAGTCTCCCCAACACTCAACTCTCTCTCATAGGATTTGGATTATGTGGAAAGAAGATTTGAGTGGAAAGCAACTTGGGAAGGCTAGAGATCAAGATTCATATGGTAGGAATGGAATATCTTGGTCTCAACACATGAGTAGGTGGTTCTCTCTCAGAACATATGAGTTGGAATTGTGTATGTGTTCTGATGGCTCTCTCTCACGAATGAAGAGGAGGTGGAGGGGTATATATAGCCTCCACACAAAATCCAACCGTTACACACAGTTTTCCAGTCTCGGTGGGACCGAATCAACAAACTCGGTCGGACCAAAAAGGTAAACCTAGTGACCGTTAGAGATTTTCGGTGGGACTGACATGCAACTCGGTAGGACCGATATGGTTAGGGTTTGGGCATAACATAATCTCGGTGAGACCGATTACACAAACTCGGTGAGACCGATTTTGGTAATTAGCTAACCAGAGAGTTGGTCAGGCAAACTCAGTGGGTCTGATTTGCTCTTTCGGTGAGACCGAAAAGTTACAAAAAGGAAACACTGAATTTTCATTGCAATCTCGGTGGGACCGATTCGCTCTTTCGGTGAGACCGAAAAGTTACGAAAGGGAAATAGAGAGTTTGCAATCCCATCTCGGTGAGACCGAGATCCCTATCGGTAGAACCGAATTGCTAGGGTTTGGCAGTGGCTTATGACAAGTGAAACTCGGTGGCGCCGGATAGAAAGAATCGGTAGGACCGAGTTTGGCTTAGGGTTTAGGTCATAAGTGGATATGGGAAAGTAGTTGAGGGTTTTTGGAGCATATCACCAAGCACATGAAGCAAGAGGCTCATTAAGCAACACCTCATCCCTCCTTGATAGTATTGGCTTTTCCTAAGGACTCAATGTGATCTTGGATCACTAAAATACAAAATGAAGAGTCTTGAGCTTTTGAGCTTGAGCCAATCCTTTGTCCTTAGCATTTTGAGGGTTCCACTTTCACCATCCATACCATGCCAATCATTGAGCTTTCCTGAAATAATCATCTTGGAATAGCATTAGCTCACTGAGCTATATGTTGTTATGAATTACCAAAACCACCTAGGGATAGTTGCACTTTCAATCTCCCCCTTTTTGGTAATTGATGACAACATATAGATCAAAGCTTCGACAAATGATAATAAGCATGAAATATATCGTCGCTTTGAGAAGTATGTGACAAGTAAGAGCTCCCCCTAAATTTGTGCATATTTAAAATTTGCTTTGGACTGCAAATGCACAAGGAGTTAGAGTCATGGGTTACTCTTTCATGTCACATACATCTTGGTGGAGCGCTTAAAATGATAAGAATGAAATACATGCACTCATCACCAAGAATAGTGCATGATCGCATAAGATAGATAAGATAATAGCATTAAGCAAGCATTAAGTGTAGCTTATGATCAAACACATGATCATCAATGTCTCACAAGCAATGACATAGTATCTCAAGCACTCAAAAGCAAACAAAGTTCGAAAGACCACCAAATAAAGCAAGAGAGAAAAAAGCAACACTCTCTCTCTCTCTCGAAGCCTATGATCTATACATCTTCTCCCCCTTTGGCAACAAGTTACCAAAAAGTTCCTAGAAAATGCATAGTGCTAGATCGACGCTCAGGCTAGATCTTCAGGTGGTGGTGGAGTCCGGATCACTCCAAGGACGAAGGCTTCCGTAGACGCTGAAGTAGACGCTGGAGTTGGAGCTGAAGTAGACGCTGGAGCAGGTTGGGCTGGTGCTATGGCTGGAGCTGAGGCAGTTGCTCTTGTGTCAGGAACTGGCACTGCAAACGACCTCGGACCTCGTGGCACTCTGGAAAAGGCATCAGTGGTTGTCTTCCCTTTCCTCTCCTGCATATCATCCTGGAGCTGCTCCACTGCAGTCTGAATCTCTGTCACCTTGACATCCAAGTCATAGAACTTTTGTTCCATGATTCTCTCTAGGCTTGCCTGGTTTTGAGTTAGGGTGGCTAGTCCTTTCTCAATCCGCAGGGTGGATGCAATCAGGTAACCAAGCTGCTCTTGTTTGGTTTTCAAGAAATACTCAGATGCCTCCTCTTGAGTTGGCATCTTGGCAGCTTTCTCCTTCCTTGCCTTCTCCTTCTTTGCTTGTGCTTGTGCAGACGATGGTTCATTTTCAGTCATCACAACTTGATTGTCCTCAAAATCTGGACGGATGGGCAGGTGTTCCTTGTCCAATAAGTA
Source organism: Triticum urartu (assembly GCF_003073215.2). Classification (NCBI taxonomy): domain Eukaryota; kingdom Viridiplantae; phylum Streptophyta; class Magnoliopsida; order Poales; family Poaceae; genus Triticum; species Triticum urartu. Next base: position 72,932,174 of record NC_053025.1, read on the forward strand.
TATGCCTGTGCCCATCTTGGAGTTGATGAGCTCCTGAATTTGTGGGGCATAACCACAGCTCCTCTTCTGATCTGCTGCAGTCCTCTTGATAGTCTCTACTATGAGGCTCATCACCTTGAATTTCTGTGGCACATCAAATACATGAAGCAAATTGATTGCATGGCCTCTGATCATCTTGTGATCACCTGACTTGGGCAAGAGAGTGTGCCTCAAAATCCAATTGATGGTTCGCAGCCCTGACAGAAGATAGTGCACTGAACCAAATTTGAAAGTGTCAAGTGCTTCATTGGAATTTCCTTGTACATATTGGACATAGAGTTATGGTCCATCTTCTTCTTGGCATATATGTCCAAGTCATCATCATGCTCCTCTGGGGCATTAATGAGCTGTGCCCACTCAGCAACTGTAGATTGGTACCTTGTACCCTCAGACATCCATGTGATCCTCCCATCTGGATAAAAATGTGCTGTGGAGTAGAACTGCATTATAAGCTCCTCATTCCACTTTGTGAGCTTCTGCCCAACAAAGTCAGCTACTCCACAAGCTATGAATCTGTCATACACTCCAGGGTAGTGTTCCTCATTTTCCATCACGTAGGTCCAGTCGACCCATCTCATGTCACAAACAATTGGCTTCTTATCAAGCAGCACTGTCTCATAGAAATCCTGCTGTTCCTTAGTGTGGAACCTGTAGTCAACAGCAGTCCTCCTCCTTGAAGCATACGGATCTGCTTCTCTCCACTTCCTGAGCCCTGAGTCTCTCCTGAGCTTCATATCCTCAGCCACAGGATGAGCATCATTGTGGTCTGGGATCTTGGGCTTGAGTTTTTTGAGTACTTGCTCTTCATCATCTTCTTCTGCAGCTTCAGGCACTGGGGCCTTGTTCTTCTCAGCAGCAGGTATGCTCCTTGTATTTCTCTTTGGTGCTGTCTTGACCTTTGATGCGGCCTTGGGCTTAGATGCAGTAGCCCCTGATTTGGTAGCATCACCCATTAGCTTGGGTGCCTTAGGTGCTGGTGCAGCAACCTCTTCTTCCTCTTCCTCTTCCATAATGGAAGCCTTTCCAAGCACTTTGGCTACGGTCTTCTTGACCCTTTCCTTCCTCTTCTTGCCTTCAGCAGCAACTGGCTCTTTGGGTGCAGGCTTTTCAGTTGAAGCTCTGGCCTTTGACATAGGCTGCCTGCCTGCTGGCCTTTTGATGTTTAACCCTGGCTTTGTGCCTTGAGCTGGCTCAACTCTCTTTGATGTGGCTTCCTCTTCTGCCACATAATCTTCATCCTCAGAATCTGAAGTTCTCTTCTTCCTCTGTCTGGTGGCAGCTTTTGGCAGATTGCTTGGGGTACTCCTGCTGCCATCATCTGAAGAACTTGAGGGACTAGTGCCCTCACTCATCTGCACTTGCTCTTCTGACATGTTCTGGCTATCACTTTGGTCTGACATGATGAACAAGCTGACTGCTGACCCTGTGAACAGTTTATAGATGAGGTAGAATAGATGAGCATCACAAAATGCAGAGATTTTTGCAAAAGAATGATCCAAAAACTTAGTTTTAGTTTCCCACTGAAATCATCTCGGATCTACCGATTTTTAAACTCGGTGATACCGAAGCAGTTTTGGAACCTAAACTAGTGAACTCGGTCGGACCGAGTCACAGTTCGGTGGCACCGAGACTGCTAGGGTTTCACAGAGTTCCAAAATCGGTCACACCGATAAGTAATTCTCAGTCAGACGGAGTCTCACTTGTGCAATGGCATAAGCCAAATCAGTGGGACCGAGTTTTTCAACTCGGTGGGTCCGAGATGGTTTCGGCGGAAACCTAAACCTAGAATTTTTGAATCAAACCTAATCTACGAGTTCATTGACTGGATAGAAGTTTGTCAAACGAGGCTAGAATCAATAAGATCACAATGTGCTAGGAATCGGATTGGGGAATAGCACAAAGATCGAGTCCATACCCTAGTTCGGCGGAGACTCGCTACGGCGGCAACGGCGGGGTAGAATTCCCGTTGACAGCGACGAAGACCAGCGACTGGAGGCGGCTGGCGGCGAGAAGACGATCCGGAGACCACATTGGCAGAGCAGGCTATCGCGCGGGCGAAGGGGTTCGGAGAAATTTCCAAATTTTTGCCCATGACTATATATAGCCCGACCCTGTCGGTGTGACCGAGTGGAACAACTCGGTGGCACCGAGATTCATAACTGCAAGCAATTACTGAAACTCGGTGTGACCGAAAAGTTCAAATCGGTTGCACCGAGATCGAAAACCTAGATCAACTTAATGATCTCGGTAGGACCGAAAGTGGGGTATCGGTCAGACCGAGAATCATAAAGAGGTTTTGGAAGTTTAAGTCTATGACGAATCCGGGACTCCGAGCGCTCCTCACACAGAGTGGTTCGAATCTGACTTGATCAAATTTTGTGATGTAGCATGAATAGAGTTTGAGACGAGAAAAGCATAGATAGCTAGAGGAGGTTCTTAGGCATTCTTGTCCATCCACTTGGCAAAAGGAAATAAAACCAAACAATCAAAACAACAAGTGGATGTCCTCGAATGAGTAAAATATGCAACCAGCATGCTCACACAATAAGATGGCAAATGAAATATGTGACAAGGCATGCACAACCAATTCTAGCATCTACCAAGAAATTTGCGATGACAAGGTCATCTATATATGAGTATATTGACTTAGGAGTCAAGTGAGAACACTTGATCATAGGTCATACTCATCGTTTAAGCTCAAGTGGGGTTACCACTTTTACATAAAGCATTGTTGTGTTCACATCTTTAGAGTTGCTTTAGCTCAAGTCTTAGAGTAAAGCTCCCCCTAGATGTGATATCCCCCCTTAGAGGGATGAACTAACATCGGGTTTTGTCGATGATGACTTCATGTAGATGTTGAAGACGTGGATGCTCAATGTTGATGTAGATCACTTGGAGCTATCCCTTTGAGTGAATTGCACTTTCAATACCTACATGGGTTAGTCCCGCAAGGAACAAACAAGGATATCCATAGACATAGAGTGATGCACACACAAGATGATGTCCATGAAAACTTTTAGGTTACCTTGTCCCTTGTCTTACCAACAAGAGGGTTTGTGACTCCTTGAACTAGTGCAAGATGTGGAAGTTTATTGCACTTGTCCTTACCAAAATGGTAAGAGTGAAGTATGTTGGTGGAGTCACCCTCAAGAACTCTCTAGTTCTTCTTATTTTGGATCCACACCAGCTTGATGGGAATCCTTGGAGTTGTAGTCGTACTTGATGAAGTGGAACTTGAAGTAGTCTTGGGAATCCACTTGACTAAGGTCTTAGGAGCTTCTTCAAATGCATCAATTTCCTCTTGAAGCTTG